>NW_026585685.1:1983096-2000596 GCF_907164565.1 Psammomys obesus
ACACACACACACACACACACACACACACACACACACACACACACACACTAATAATCTAGAGAAATAATAAGTTGAGTAAGTTGAGGCATTGAATGTAACTCAATGGTAGAGTGCTTGGTGAGTGGGTGTTGGGTCCTGGAGACTTAATCCCTGCATTCCAAAACAACACAATGAAGTTGGGACAATGGCCAGATTTGACAAACAATGTGATTGATTACTTTATCATCATTAATTTCCTGCATCTCCTCTCTAGAATTATAATGAGAAATAGCAGGCTTCAAGTTTCTTCCTGATTCCTGCACGTCTCGTATAAAACCTGTGATCCCCTGCAAAATTAGAACTTAATATGAATCGAAGTCTAGAAGGAGCAAATGTAGAACCCAGGTCAGGGAAGTGTGGAAGCGGTTGGGGAAAAGCGCCATCTTCTCCTTTTTGAATTTTCACTGCTCTGATCCTTCCTCTAGACCTTTCAGCCTGCTTACTGAAAACTACATAATATTAACAACAACAGCCATAATAATAATAAAAAGCAGAACAAGAATGTGCAACTTTTTGCATCACTGTGCAATGTACACACATTTCACTCCCACACAAAGCAAATGCACGAAAAAGTTCCCCAACACAAAGCATGTATATTCAGTCAGATGACTGAACAGGATCACACACAGCAGTTCATGGGGGATCCCACCAAGGCACCTGTCTGTCAGTGCCTGCCCTGCTAGGGTGCTGGCAGGTAATTCTAGCACATCCCTTTGCAGGCTTCCTGTCTCCTTCCCAAGCCCCAGGTCTGACCCTCAGCCACATGCTCTCTGAGACATGATCCTGGTTCCACTCCACCAGCTCTTGCTGTTTCACCCTTGGTGCTGAGCAAGTTATGCTCCTTCCATCTTTCTTTTAAAGCCACCGTGTTGGCCACAGTGAGCACACACAGCTTAGCCCAGTTCCTCCCTCATCCCAGCTGTCCAGGTCTCTGCACTAATTCCACCCAGTTTCTGGGAAGCAAAAGTTCTAAAGGAATATCCAATGAAAATGTGCTATTTCCTTCAGTGATGGATGCAGACAAGGAATCACAGCTATTTGTATGGTAAATGACAATGTTTGTGGTCATTAAAATATTCTTTTCATACCCGCCACTTCCCTGAAGTTGACGGTTAATAGATATTCCTCCAGATCTTGTATAACATATAAACAAAAAGAAAATAAATACGTTATTTTTTTAAAATGATGTTTAGATAGGGTTTAATATATAATTCAGACTGATCTCCTATTTTAGGCTCCCAAGTGCTGTTATTACAAATGCCAGCACACTGGCTATTGAAAATATTTTGATAGCTCTATTATGGCCATTTCACTCCATAGTCCTATGCATTTTGTAGTGTGTATTTATAAGTTATGCTGAGATAGTCTTTGATTATGGTGCATAGTATTCCTAGTACCTGCTCTTCCCTCATCAATTCATCTGCTTCTTCCCTTTACCTCCAAATTTTTTCTTCCTCTACCTTGTTCAAACATGTATAAGTGTCCCTGGGCCAGATGAAGGTCCCTTTATGGCCGTTAGCAGAGCCAATTTATCATCCTGATTCTTCTCTGTCTCTCTCTTTAGCTCTCAGGTGAAGCCCAGAACCTTTTTTTAGATTGGCCTAAACTTCATCCTACTCTCATCACCTTTTCCTCTAGCCATTCACATCCACAAAGCACACACATCTGGCCACTCCCTAACACCTTAACATCAGGCAAACCTTGTGGCTTCTTTGTGTGGCAGTGAAACCTTTTCCTCTCCCATGAGTTGGTCAGCCCAGGAAAATGAGGTAAAGACAGGGACATGAAAAGCTCAAAGGCAGACAAAAAAAAAAAATTAGGTGCCCAGGATACAACAGTCTTCCACTGCCCTAGATCACAAGGACATGTAAGGAAGCTTAAAACTGTCACCAATAAGTAAAAGATTATCACAAAGTCAGAAGTCTATAACCTAGTTGTCCCCGTGAACACCAAATTGTCCTGCTCCATCACCCAGCAGCCTCTGGATGACAAGCTCCTGTGATGGTAGAAACATCAACGTTATAAAACTTACTCAGAGAGAGAAAGAGAGATGCCACACACAGGATGCCTGCCATCTGGACTGGTGCAACCTTTCTGAGCAGCCTCCTCACTGAAGTTGCTCAGAAGCTGAGTGACAAAATTCTGTGCTGTCACGGCAAAGGTGAAGAGGAAGCTGTGGTGTGGTTTTCAGCCCACTGAGAGAAGGAGACTGCTTGCAGAAAGCAAAGGTGGCTGCATTCATAGTCACTCAGATTTGGGTGTGAAATAACTAGTTATCTTCATGGTGAAGTAAATACACATAGAAGCTAAACAGGAAGGGATTTCAAAAATCTGAATGAATGAAAAACATCAAGAAATGTTCTGTTCTCCTCTTGAGGGAGGAAGTAGGAGAGGAGCCCCTGGAAAACACAAACCCTGGGTCACATGAGGTGTGCAGATCGAAGGCTCTAGACTTAGGCTGCTTGGGGTTTGGGGCAGATTTCACTGCTAACAGCTGTGTGGCTTAAGAAGAGCTAACCTTTTCTAACTCCCACCTCTAAAATGGGCCTACCCACAACACATACTCAACAAGCGAGCCAAGAAAGCTCTTTGGGGTAAAGCACTTGGAACATTATTATTTGATCCACAGTAGTGTTCAATGACTACTAGTTCCTATCACCTCCATCAAAAGACCTCTGAGTTAATTTTTATCTTCCTGGGATGGGTCTGGAAATCACGAGTAGCAGAAATGTGCCTACAGACAACCACAGGCACTGAACCCAGAATAACTGAGTATTCTAGACCCAGAAGGCAAGATCACCTCCCTGAGGACATCAGCCTCAGTCTCCAGGATCTGGTAAGAACAGATCTAGGTAGATTAGTAATAATTTTCTCTGTTACAGGGCACAAAAACAGGCAGATTCTTCCTTGTTCCATCCACCACTATCATTCACCCAACCATCTACCATCCACTCAACCATCAACCATCTATCCACCACCATCCACTCATCCATCTACCCACCTATCTATCCATCTACCATCATCTACCTCTCCACCATCCATCTATTCACCATCCATCCATCTACCATCCATCCAAAAACTCACCATCAATCTATCATCCATTCATCCATCCACCCATCCATCATCTATCCATCCACTACCCATCTATTGATTCATCTATCCATCCATCATCCATTCATCCATATACCCATCTATCTACCCATATTCCCACCACTCACACCATACATCTATCCATCCATCCATTCATATGTCATTTTTTTCTTCCCATGTTTTGGTGTTGTAGGAATTTGCACATACAAAGATATTCACAGCCTTCTATTTATTCTTAGGAAATCCCTTATTAATCAGGTGACCACCATTGTTATGGCCACATAAAGGCAGAGAGGGAAGTTGGTACACAGGACTGAGGTTAGGATGGATGGTACTGGCTTAAGAAGAAAACTAGAGGCAAAAAGAACAAAAAAGCACAGTTGGAAAACACTCTAGCATAGTAGGGAGGTGCTGACTCTCCCTTCCTCTTGATGACACTTAGAAAGAGATCTATAGTTTGTCTGGGACAGATCTTAGTGCTGTGAAAGCCAGCCCAACTCTTATCTTCAAGAACAGAGGAACTATCAGGAAGGTTCTTAGTGGGAACACAACATTTTTTTTTTTTTTTACTTTGAAAACAAAATGTTGTATTATTGTTAACTGGTTGGAAGGTGAAGGAGGTAAACAAGGCTATAAACAAAAGGTCACAGATTTCTGTTGTTGTTTGTTTTGCCAATGATGGGCTCTTGAAATAAAGACAGGATGGAGAAATGAAATATCAGATTCTCACTGAGTCCCTCTTCATAACAAAATGCTAAATGTCAGAGAGCCTCATGGTGAAGTACAGCCTCTCCTCTCTGCTTGGGATGGTAGGACCTGATGGAGGTGAGCAGGAGAGAACATGACAGATTCTCACACTGAGAAAGTAGGTGAGGTCCCCTAGGAGATGGCTGCAGTTGCAGGAGTTAGAGTCTTGTTTGGAGAGAGTGAGTGGCTAAAGGAACCCTGAGGACAAAGGCATTTTAAGGTAAAATTTATTTTCTTAGTGGAATGATCACAGATCAGGGGAACAACTGCAAACATGGAAATGGAGGTATTTAATCCATCCATCTTTCTAGTGACACACATACTCTCTGAATCATCCTGCCATCTGTTTAAATCCACTAGCTGTGGTAGTTCCCTGACGCCAGTTAACCTGCAAGGGCTGTTGGGTAAGATTCTGGACTTCCCTCTTCGAAGTTGTGTGGAAGAGCTGGAAGGTAAAGGAAGGGCAAGAAAGCTCCACCCCTCAGAAACCTGGAATCTACTTCAATAAATAACTGAAGGTAAAAAACAGAAGCCACCAGAGGAAGCAGGCCTTTGGTGTCCAGGGCATGGTCAGGCAAGAAATGAATGGAGAGGCAGGGACCACCAAGATCATTTAGAAAACACTTGCTTTGTAGTAGGTGGTCCTTGCAGATTCAGTGCCATTCCAGTAGGTAAGAAGAGATAAGGAGGGAGATCCCATTAAGAAGTAAAATCCCAAAGACAGGTAAGGGCATGCTGTCTGTGTGGGGGAGGACACTAACGGGCAGGTCTCCTGTGGCTGGGATTTCAAACTCACCCTCCAAGTTGGTAATTACAATTTCAGCACAACCTGAAATGCAGAAATCTGTTTACCCTTTTGGCTAGGGGTGTCACAGGCCTCCTTCTGGCATTATTATTTTAGGTAAATATATCACACAGTATCATACAGTATCAGCTACTGTGTAACAAACAGCTTTAAGACATGGTGGCTTTAGTGCGAAATATTTTTACTGATGAGCCTATGGGTTAGCTGGGTGGCTTCACTAATGTGTCAGATAATGGGAATAGTAATGACTTAGTTGGGTCGGACAGCTCAGTGCTTTGCCACGTGTCTTAAATATTTTCACATAAAGGATCTCATAGACGTAGGCAACATTCCATCCCAGAGGGAAGTTCCTTAAGACTCAGGAAGCAAACAACTTAAAAGTCTCAGGAAGTCCCTAAAACTTACCACATTCACAGCCCCCCCCACTCCCCCCAAGGTTATATAAGCAGCAAGGATGTGAAGGAAAGGGGACCTTCTGATCTGTTAAGCTTCCTGTAGGAAGTGTAGAGAACTCCAGGTTTGTAGTTTTCACGAGGTGCCGCCCATGTTGGGGTGGGGCTTTAGTAACACAGCTGCCTTTGAAACATCTCCGCACCAGTAAGTAACCCCTTACTTATTAAGTAAGTAGTCTCAGTAAGCCCACTGAGTCACTAGTTGGTCTTTGGTTGTACTGTTTCTTTGGTCTGTCGTTGGTTTCCTATCTGGAGTGAGCAGAACATTGCTCTAAGAATTATGCCATAGAACAAGACCAAATCCAAATGTAAGAGATGTGTTAACAGGCTCTGCCTCTTTGTTGAAGAAAGCAGCAAAATGACCCAGCAAAGGAGGAGATTTAAAAATTAGAGTGTTGGTGCATCTGTCATGAGCAGGGAAGAGAGAATTATCTTAGAAATAAGCATGAACCATGGTGCCAATAACAAGGAGTTTCTGCAGCCTTGAAATGCATATGACCCAGTAAGTGCTGTGCAACTTCAGATTCCTGGCTCTTGCCAAAATATTTTTTCTCTTTCTATTTTAGTGCCTCCATTTCTGCCAGAATTGAGCATTGACAGGGTGAAGTTGCTTCTTTTCAAGAGAGAGAGAAAAAAAATAAAGAGAAAAAAAATTTTTCTGTTGTCAAGGAAAAAAAAAGGAGACAGAAAAAAAGAGAAAGAGACAGAGACAAAAAGCAATTCCATTGCCTTGGGATTCACTGTATGGCAGCTGTTGAAAGGGTGTAAGATGTACTCTCTCCCTGAGCTAGGAGGGGAATGGACAGGACAGAACAGGACAGCTTAGAATGCTGAAGAAAGACCTGTCCCAGTTCCTGCGAGACAGATAAAAAGAGATCTATTTTTCCTCAGGCGGACACACCTCACTAGTAGTCCCAGAGACACAAAAACAGAATGTATCATTCGCATCTAGCCCAGAAACAAACAGAGGCCCTTCCTTACCAGGTGCAGGGCAGCTTCATAGACCAATGTGGCACTGTGGCTGGCATTGGCCGTCCCACTGTATAGGCAAGTGAACTGAAGCTCCAAGTCCTAAGCTGATCTATGGAATCCCACAGGGTGACTGGATTCTACGGCTGCTGGGCTGGCTAGTTTTATGTCAACGTGAAAAAAGCTAGAGTCCTTTTGGAAGAGGGAGCCTCCATTGAGAAAATGCTGTACTAGATAGGCCTATAGTGCATTTTTTTTTTTCCTAATTGGTGATTGATGTGGGAAGGCCCTGCCTTCTGTGGGTAGGGCTACTCCTGGACTAGTGGTCTGAGTTAAAAGAGCAGTCTGAACAGGCCAGAGGTCAGTAGGCAGCACTCCTCTATGGCCAACGTCTCAGTTCCTGCCTCGGGATTCCTGCCCTGACATAGCTCAGTTACAGAGTGCGACCTGAGAGTTGTAAGCCGATATAAACTCTTCCCTACCCAGATTGTGTCTGGTCACCGTGGTGTGTTGTTTCATCACAACAGAAGAAACCCTAAGGCAACTGCCTTCTCAATGCCACACACCTATCTTCATTGCTATAGAAGGCCAGGTGTAGGATAGTGAGTGGCTTGGAAAGAACAGCCTAAGGGGTCAGTGGTAAGCTAACTGTCACAGTGACTCCTTCTCCACTGGAGTCCTGTAGTCTTCCCTTAAGCCCATGGATACCTGTTCAGAACACAAGTCACTCCCTCCACAAGAAGGGACCACAGCGACCTCAGTCAAACTTTCTCTGACCACAGGAAGAAATCAAGGCTGTCAGTGGCCCTACTGCACCCTGGGCCTGTAGTGGAGAATGCTGTCAGGCCTTGCTTCCAGCCCCATCGCTTTGATTGCTCACTGCCCTGGCCCCATCAATAAGCTTCTAAGGCTGAAGGAGTTTTCAATGTGAGAAAAAGTGTGAACTGAATTTCTGTGAGCAAAGGCAAAGGCCAGGGCTTGGCACAGAAGCAGGGTGGGCACAGGGGATGGAGAGAGGGACATGTACTTAGCTTCCGGAAGGAGAAAGGAAGGAGGCGCAGCAGGGATTCTCAGGCCTGTTTCTTGCTAAGAGAACTCACCCCAGGGAAGGGCGACTTCATAAACTTCCTGAGTGACAAGCAACTTTGATGCACAAACTGTTTAGAGAAGCCTCCAACAGTTCCTCAATAGGGAGGAAGGAGTGGGGACAGGAAGCCACCCTTAGGGACAAACACCCATTTGTTGTGGCTTGCTCAGTTTGCAAAGTTCAAGCATCCATCGTACAACATAGCAAGATTGTTTTGATCTGTTTGTGTGTCTGCTGGTGTGGAGCATGTGACATAAGGCACATGTGGAGGCTTGCTGCTTCCATGGTGGGGTCTGTGAACTGAATTCAGTAGTCGGGCTTGGCAGCAAGGGCTGTTAACCTGCTAAGCCACCTTGCCAGCCCTGAGCACCCAGGTTTTTGCCCTAGTTTACAGCCACACTAGGGGTACATAGCCCAGGCCAGCCTCAAACTCACTCTGTAGCAGGGCTGACCTTGAACTAAGTCAGAGCAATACTTCTGCCTCAGCCTCTGGAGCTCCACGATTACAAGGAACTGTGGTGGTATTATGCCACCACACCCAACTTGTCTAGACTCTACTGTCTTGCATAAGCAAGACCACTTACGCCTTTCCTTTAAAATGAAAGAAGTCAGTTAATAACATCTGTGGTGCAACGGGAGCACCGAGCCCTTCTCCCCTAACTCTTCTGCAGCTGTCTTGCCCGCCACTGAATTCTGGGGCATGCATGATGCTTAACCAGCCTCTACGGTGGGAGATGCTCGCTTCGGTTCAGATCCACAATTGTTGCTCAGCAGATCTCCGACCTTTTCACCGGGTAGTGCTGGAATCCTCTGGTTTCTCTCCCGGCTCCTTTCTACCTTTTGGTGCTCTGCCTTCTGACTGCTTTGGATGCTCCATATGAGGAAGCCAATACAATGGTTCTTGTGACTAGCTTCTATCACTTGGTGTAACATCACTAAGGTTCAATCGTGTTTCGGTATGCTCAAGGAGATCTACCTACCTATATCTATCATCTAATCAAACAATCAATCATCTATCTGCTATCCATCCATGTGTCATCCATCCATCCATCCATCCATCCACCCATCCATCCATCCATGTGTCATCCATCCATCCATCCATCCACCTATCTTTGTATTGTATCGGGATGTACGTGTCAGGGGAGCAGGCTTTACCTGTGTGAGAAGAAACACACACAAGAAAGAGTCTTCCTTGATCACGCTCTGCTGGACTTTTTGAGGCCAAGTCTGTCACAGTGGAGCTGGCCTGGCTGGCCAGAAAGCCCCAGGGATCCTCTTCTCATTCCCTTCCCAGTGCTGGGACTTCAGGTGTGTGCTGCCATGCCTGGCGTCTACGTTGAGTGTTGGGGATCAGGACCTCATGCTTGCATGGCAAATAAGTACTTTGCCAGCCAAGCAACCCTCCCAGCCCAGGGTTTCCTTTTTTTTTTTTTTTTTTAAGCTAAACAATATTCCATAGGGTGTACATACATTTTGTTTCCTCATTCATCTGCTGATGGAAATTTAAGTTGCTTCTACCTCTTGGCTACTGTGGATATAATGAACATATGTGTCTCTTGGAGACACTGCTTTGAGAACATATTTTCTTTAGGACATATTCCCAGAAGTGGGATTGCTAAATCATCTGGCGGCTCTATTTTTAATCTCTTGAAGAACCTCCATATTCTCTTGCATAATGGCTGTACTTTTACCTCTACACCGACACTGCTCATTCCAACATTTCTTGCATTAAGATTTTTCACTTACATTGTGTGTGTGTGTGTGTGTGTGTGTGCCACATGTGTGTGCTCTTAGAGGTCAGAAGAGTGCACTGGATCTCCTGGAGCTGGAGTTACAGGCAGTTGTGAGCCACCCAGTGTGGGTGTTGGAAACTGTGGGTCCTCTGCAAGAGCAGCAAGTGCCCTTACCCACTGAGCCAGGCCCTCAGCCTCTTCCCTGCATTCTCACACAGGAACAGCCCCAGGCACCCTCTGCTTGAGATTGCTCAATCTAATATGACATCTGGTGGTTTTGACTTGCATGTCTCTATGGGCAGTGACACTGGGCACCTTGTTTGTATTCTTTACAGAGTTTTCTATGTGAATCCTTTCCCTTCTTTTGTTTTTGTTTTATAATCAAATTTCTTACCGAGTCTGGATATTAACCTGTGTCTCACATATATGCTCTGTAAATATTTTCTCCTTTTCACTGTCAATTTGTTTTGACATAGGAACATAACTTTTTTGTTGTTCTGAGACAGGGTTTCTCGGTGTAGCCTTGGCTCTCCTGGACTCCCTTTGTAGACCGGGCTGGCCATGAACCTCAGACATCTGCCTGCCTCTGCCTCTTTGAGTACTGGGATCACAGGTGTGTACCACCACAGCTGGCTCACAAGAACATTTTAAAGTGGGATTTGGTTCTACTCGCCTATTTTTGATTTTGCTACTTATGTTTTTGGTGTCATACCCAAGAAATAATTATCAAATCCCAAGTTATGAGCATTTTCCCCACACTTTCTCCTGGGTTTTTTTTTTAGCTTTCATTTTACATTTGGGTTTTAACCCACTTGGGACCATGTTTCTTGATTCTCTTGCATATGGATATCCTGTGTTATCAACATGCTTTGATAGCACTCTGACCCTGACATTCCATCACTTCACCAACCATCAAAGGATGGTGACCATGGTAACCAGTGCTGCTGGTCTGAGAACGCAGACTAGGGAGGACTCTAGTGAGGACTCTAGTGAGGACTCTGGTGAGCAGCGCCTCAGCTGACAGCACACACCATGTGAACACTGAGCATGTGTTCACCATGCTGCTTTCCTTTCAGGCTTGAGGTCTTAACAGTTGATGTTCTGCTGATTTCTCTCAAGGCTGCCCAGATATAGCAAAGACATGCCACCCAGTTCAGGGAAACCCCACTTCTGTGTGCTCAGGATCACCCTCCTCCTGCCTTACATCAAAGTTAGGTCCAGGCAGGTAGGGTGGACTCTGTGCCCCAAATAGGTTGAAATGGTTGCACCTCACCCCAGAAGCTTGACCCCTCTGTGGGCTAACACATGATAGGCTCTTGCCCATTTTACACCCTTCTCCTCACTGATGTGGGTGTCATCCCCTTTGGCTTCCAAGGTGGTGTAAACATGTGTCCTCTGCACGTCATCTGTGAGTACAGCTATCTTCTCAGTGACTGCCGATGCTGGCATGGAGGTGTTTCCACACCCAGAGTCCCATGAACACTGGCCTGTAGTTACAGGAGGCAGAGCGGCTGCCATTCAGGAGCCCGTGCTGGGGCTCCTCGGGATCACCTGAAGATGTGACCACGCCACAAGTGGTGACTGTGCAGGGCACATCCCAGAATTCCAGAGTGGGACGGATGCCCCAATCCTTGTGGTTCTATCAGGTTACCAGAACATCTGTCAGGCAGCCTCTTCCACCCAATGGCTGGGTACCTGGAGCCTGCGGAAGTACAAGTTAGACAGTTAGAAAGATTTCTACAGCAACCGGGGTAAGGAAAAGCCGAGGATCGGGCCTGTGGCAGGTGGCCAGCCTCAGTAGTGTCTGAGTACATAGTAGGTGTGTGCGAAAGTTTGTTTTGCTTTTGACATTGAGAACGACACCATTTCAGGAACAGTAGAGGGTTGTTCAGGCCAGGCTCTGCCTGCACGGGTGTTTGGACTGGAGGGAATGTAATGACAGGCCGTTTTGACAGCCGATCATTTAACTACAGGATGCGAGTGACTGGGATACACACTCCATCTGAATAACTTACATGAGGTGCTTGCTAAATGGGACGCGGAAATACAGGATACAAAGCAAGGCTAAGAGGAGCGTCAGTCCAGGGGGTGGGCTGCAGGTGCCTGCTGAGCTGGAACAATGCATGACAAGCTGTTGGCACCTGCTCCTGCCCAGGTCTGCTGGTGAACAGTGTGGCTTTTATGTTGCAGGGGCTGGTGTCTTCCAGAGTCCAAACTGCAGCGTGAGTCAGGAAAACCACCTGTTCCGGTCTCCGTCTGGTCACAGAACTTGGGTGTGTGTTTCCTCATCTGCAGAGAGGAATGGTTTCCAACTTCTCTTTCCTGAAAGGAGGCCTCTAAAGGTCATGGGAATTCAGCAGGGACCAAGAGGACGCTGAGCAACAGGATCCTAGCCCCACCTTTCTGCTTGCTGGGGACCTTATCATGGATGTGATGGCTGCTCTTGGCTATCAACTTGACTACGTCTGGAACTAACTAAAACCCAAGCATCTGGGTGCAGTACCCGTGAGGGATTGCTTTCATAATTAAATCATTTGAAATGGGAAGACCCTGTTTTAATCTGGACCCTCCGAGGTGGCAGCCTACATAATGGACACGGGAGGAGGGAGCCAGTCCGTGCTGCCAAGTCCATTCCTTCGCTGGTATTAGAGCGCCCTCCTTTGGGATGCCACCATTTACTGAAGATCAGCTGAGACATTCAGCCTTGTGAACTGAACAACTACCAGATTCTTAAGACCTTCTGTTCACAGACAGCTATTGGTGGACTAGCTGGACCACAACCTGTAAGTCATTCTAATAAATCCTATATGTATATATATTCATCCTCTAAGTTCTGCTCCTCTAAAGAGCCCTACAGAATGAAGCTGTTTCACTGTAGGTCAAAATCTACAATGGACTATGTGTGTGTACGCATGTACATGTGGAGGACAGAACAACTCCTGTTGTCCACCTTTTGCTTTCCTTTTTTTTTGAGACAGGGTATCTCACTGGGTAGGAAACCACTGCCTTAGTGCTGGAATTCTAGTGTAAGCCACGCGGCCTGCCCCGGCTTTCTGTGTGTTCCGCCTGCAGGTCTGTGAGTGCAGCACGTGTACACCTTGTGTCCAGAGAAGTCCGAGGAGGGCCCCCGGTTTCTTAGAACTGGAGAAACAATGGTTAAAAGCCACCATGTGGACAGTAAGAACTGAACTGGGGTCCTCTGCAGGAGCAACCAGTGAGCTACTGGTTGGTCACGGATCATTTCTCCAGCTCCTAACCTCCCCCCCACCAACACACACACAACAACAACAACAACAACAACAAAAACCCAAACATGGGCCCAGGCAATTGTGGTCAGGTTCCTGTGCTTGCCAGGCAAGGGCTCTACCGACTGGATCACCTCCCTGGCCTGACAGTGTTTTTACAGGACTTGAAGCAATCAGAAGGCCAGAAGTACAACCAGAATTAGCCATGATCCCTCCTACTGGTGAGGAGAGGCCCACGAAGCCAATTATCAACTTCCTCACACCACTTCAATTTAAATTAAACTTCCTTTAATGAAATTAAAAAACAAAAACAATTGGTGCATTGCATAATATTTGTGGCCACAGTATAAAACAGCACAATTAGTTTGTAGAACACTGAGTATGGACAAAAATACACAAGACCTTCTCTTCGTCTACGGAAAAGTCTGCAGATCCTTGTGTTACATAATAGAAAAGAAAACCAACCTTGTTCTCCAAGCGATCTGCACAAATGTGTGTCACTGAGAATCTGGTCACACAGTGGAGGAGAACTTACCTAAACCCCAGTTCCCTTCTTCCTCTGTTGTCATCAGTGAAGCTTAAAAAAAAAAAAAAAAAAAAAAAAAAATTCCCCCGAAAGTAGCAAGTCGTCTAGTATTGCTTATTGTTCCTGCTCCGAAGGCGCAGTCTTTGGCTCACAGATGCCCTAACAAAGTCATGGCTGCAGGCGGCCTGCAAAGCAGGAGGCAAAAGCCACCAGAGAAACAGACAAAGGTCTGGGCAGGAGGGAGCCTGTGGCTGGGGCGGGAAAGACACACACATCGGGACATTTCTAAATGAGGATTTAATGCGGCTGGTGAGTCAGGGTGCCAGCATATCCCATGCATGAAAAATCGGAAAAGTTGTTAAAAAGCCAGAGTTTGCGTTTTTCTTATTTTTTAAAAAAGTGAATCGTGTTGTGTAAACATCATAAAGTAAACAATTTAAAGTAATTTTGAGGCTTCGATCTGAATGTAGCTTAGGCTCTTTCGGGGGGTGGGGTGGGAGGATTTTTGCGATTAGGGGAAAAAAAAAAAAACCAACCCGACCTTCTATAAAGTTTCTCTTTAAGAAGTGCAATTTCATATGCCAAGGCCTGATTTGGCCTTTCCCTCCCTCCCACCAGTGCTGCAGGCTGGGAGCCTCAGGAAGAGCACTTCATGAGGAACCCTATTTGGTATAACAAGAGTGTTAGACCACCCTTAAAAAGACACATGCCCCAGAACGGTAATATTCTCAAGGTGAGCTAGGTCCTGGGGCTTCTGGCCCCTCTCCTAGCCCTAAGCAACTTGGGGATTTGGGCATGATCTCAACATCAGTTGAAAAGAGAAAGGTAGGCCTGAACACTCCTGTCTCACCATCAAGTGCCTGCTTGGACCTGTCTGTGGCTTTACGTACACCCAGTGCCTCGTCTCATCCAGGACTGCGTCTCTCCCCTCCTCCTAAGGAGGGCTGTATTACGATGACCCTGAATCTTCTTCAGTAACTGCATGGGCTCACAGGCCGTTACTAACAAAATCCCTGCTTCTGCAATTCCTTTTTGAACAGTCACTTGTGGCCCTCCTGGGAGCTAGCAATAAGGAAGCAGAAACACCCACACCTGCCAAGAGGCCTTCTCTCTCCCTCTGGCCTCTCTTGCTTGGGTGGGGTACACCTGCTGTCCCTTTGCTTGTTACCAACTGTAAACCTGGACCCCACCTGGGCTAGAGCAGCCGGCCCAGACTCCATCGCAGGAGTAGTCCCGAGGTGGACAAAAACAAGCAGAGGAATAGAGGCCATCGTGGGCCACCTGGAGAGAAGGTGGGGAGTGGCCCAGGGTGATAAAGAGCTGCACATGAATGGCCATCATTTTTTATTGCTCAAGAGGAAGGAATCTTCTCCCCCCACCCCCCCAATTTGGAAGACAACAATGTTGAATCCTTCAGAGCCAGAGGGCGGCGTGGAGCACCCGTAGGTGAGCCCAGCGCCCGGGGGGGGGGCGGGGGGGGGGGCGCGGGGGAGGGAAGGGGCTTGTGGAAGGCTAGTGTTATGCTGGGCTGAGAGACTTGGGGTGGCTGAAGCCCTGATGCAGCAGGCACTGGGGACCTGGAAGGTATGTCGGTCCGCTGTCCTGTTCCTGCCGGGCCCTGTCAGGCACAAGACAGCAGCTCTCAACCCTATTTTACAGGCCATTCACATAACAGGAAATTGCTGGGTTCCCTTCTGTTTCTAATAGGAAAGCTAACGTCCACAAAGTATATCCCTCTTCACTACCCCCTGCAGGGATCTGAAAAAGACTTCAAGGACGGAAAAGGTCACGGAAAACACACACTTGTTCTGGGCAATTTCTGATTCCTTGAAGTCAGTCAGTCTTGCAGGCAGCAATCTGCCTCTGTGTGAGGGAGCTCAGTGTGGCCCATCTGTGGCTCCCTTGCAGGTCCCGTGGCAACCTGGGACAGTGCCCCTCATGGAACAGCTGCACCCTTCAGATGCCCTCTGCTCCTACTCTCCCTGGGGTCCCTGGGGCACAGGGCCTCAGAGCTACCAGACAGCGTGAGATCTACTCCCTTCCTTGCCCCAGTGTCCTCTTCACAGACCTTCTACCCTGGACAGAGGTGGAGGTGGATTTTTTTTTTTCATACTCATTCTTAAGGCTAAGGTGGCGAGATAAGGTGCTTGGTGGAAAGCCAAACTCTAGACTCCAGGGCTGCTGTTTCCTCACTCTCACAGAAACAAACCCGAAAACGGAAAAGGGGAGAGGAGACGGGGAAACAAAAGGCATATGGGTCAGGAAGTTACAGACTTGAGCTTAGGTTCCAATACAGTTTAAACTCCTGAAAATGGGGGATGAGCAGGGTAGTCAAAGCCACGGCTTGCCTTGGCACAGGTCTGTGTCAGCTCTGGGCCAGGGTGACGGGCAGAGTATCATAGCAGCTCTCCAGATGCTGGCCCCTCGTGGATGTTGGCTTTCAGGTGGGCGAGTACCCTCTCGCTCGTGATGACCAACACCTAAAGCCTACGCCCTTCCTCACCACAACCCCTCAAACCAAAAGTGATCAACACACACACATCAGAGGATCGATAAGCCGCTAGGAGAAAACTAATTAGACCAGGGTTAACCATTAAGAAGCTGCAGCTGGGGAAACACACACTCGATTGTTACATATCAGAAAGTGCCGTGGGAAGAAGAGCCGTGTGCTGGTAAACATGTCCGCGCTCAGAACTTGACATGCAGAAAAGAGAGAGCGCCAAGTCCCACCTGAGATTAGAGAGGACTGGTTTTAGTGTAACACACTTTGTTTTCAAACGTCACTGTCCTCTTCTCACCCCCACCACTCCTACTACGGTCCTCTGTCTGTCCATCTCGGCTGCTTAATCCATCTCCATGGACATGAGCCTGCGGCGTTCCCTCCGGGTCTCCCGCACCTCCTTCTTACAGCACCAGTGGGAACTGCAGTACCCGATGAGGCAGGACAGGAGCCCGATGACGGTGGACAGGCCCACGCCGATTAGCAGCGGGTACTTGAAGGCGTTCAGCACTGGGCAGGAGAGGGAAAGCAGAAGGGTTAGTGCTGAGAAGAGGGTCCTGGGGAAGCTCATCCCTGCCCACCTCCCTCCCGGAGCCGCCTCTGTGGAGATCAGAGCTCATAAATCCCACATCCTGCACCTGGCATGTGATTCAGACAGGAGCAGCCCAGCTCTGTTGAAGAAATGAGCAAATGTCCCCGTTCCGTGGAGCTGGGCATGTGGAGGGGGGGGGGCACACAGTGAGGAGATTTCATTTGATGCCTTTGAATGTCAACTTCTTTGTAGAGTTTTGGCAGGAGATTGATTTTTAAAAGTCAGTGTAAGGGCACCGCACACTGAACGGCAGATGCATCCTTTAAAAAAAAGGACTGAATAAATCAATTCCTATGCATCAAATAACTGAAGTGTACTAAAGGCGCTATTTTAAGTAACACTATAGTAAATTATCGAGCAAAGTGAATAATCACTCCCCTACTTGTTTGGTAAATCTGGGTTTTTCATATGGAGTTACTTCAAGCAGAGTTTAAGATGCAAATGACAAGCTTAGATCCCACCCTGGTGCCATCTTCCCTCCCCCTAAGCCCCGGCACTTTGGGTAGATGCCTGCCTCGGGCCAGATCCTTAATGTCTGGAATGATCTAATTTTCCTAAGAGCCCCACGGGAGACAACTGCCACTTTTTTTTTTTTTTTTCAGGACGTGGACCAAAGAGTTTTGTGGAGCTCTGGCCTCCAAGCAGGGCACGGCTGTTGCCACCTTCAAGGAAGACTGGCTGTGCTTTCTTCTCAAGGTCAGGTTTACTGACATTCCCTTTTGGAGAGGGTGGGGATATGGCTCAGGAGGCCTCCTCCCTCTTCTCCGTTGTGTACGTGGTTAGTAGTTACTGGTATGTGGGTGGGGGTGGGAGTTGGGGCGGGGGGGGGGGGGGAGTTTTCTTCAGTGCCTGTATGCAGCCCACACTCCTGTAACACTAATGGGTCAGCCAGGCTCGGTGGTGAACACCTGTAATCCCAGCACCGGGGAGGCGGATGCAAGCGGATCTCGGTGAGTTCGAGGCCAGCCCGCTCTACAAAGTGAGTCCAGAACTGCCAAGGCTACACAGAGGAAACTGTCTCAAAAAACAAGACAAAAGAAAAAAAAAAAATCCCTGGGTCACCAAACTGTACTTAAGGGAAACTGTTTCTCTGCCCAGTCACCGTCGTCTTCATAGTAGACTCCCCAGGAAAAGCCACAGAACAGAAAGACCAAGTGAGGAGGAACTGGAGTTCCAAGGCCTTTCTCCTCAAACTGATTCACTGCTAGGAAACACGCTCTTGGTCAAGGCTTCTCCTGACCGTTGAAGCATCTGGAATTAATTCTCTCCATGGAGCTGCTCCAAATGGCATAGCACTCTGAAGCTTTCACAGGGCAGACATGCATTCTGAGAGTAAAGGGACAATCGCCCAGCTCTGGGAAGCTCAGGGGCAGAGGTGGGCTGGATAGGGTGGTGTTGGTATAGGTGGGTAAAACTGGGAGACACTTTCCCATCTCAAGCTTCCAAGAGGTCCCCACTCTGTGGTAGTGGCTCTAAGGGAGCACTCCTTTTCCAAGAAGTAAAAACAATGGGTGCTGGGAAGTAGAGATAAGATTAGGAGTTTAAACCAGCCTTGGGCTAGACAGTGATTTTGAAGCAAGCCTGAGCCACACCTTAAAAACAAGGAAACAAAAAATAAACCAGCAGGTGGGCATAAGCAGTCAGTCTTTATTCTGCAGCCTAACCTGAGACCCCTCTGCCCTCCCCACCCCCAGAAGCCACTGCGACCTTAGGAT
>NW_026585685.1:2003096-2014698 GCF_907164565.1 Psammomys obesus
GGAAAGCCCCTTAGCTACCCTCAGCTACCATATTAGCATGGTTGCTGGGCTCCATTCCTTTGCACCCTCCCAGCTCACTCTGGAGGATCAGGACGCCCCTCCCCCCATGACTCACATAGCCTCTGCTCGGCCTCAGAGCCTGACCATGGTGCCACCCACGCTTGGCTACTCCCGCCCTGCTGTGATACAGGAGTACCCTGGCTCTCAGCCCACTTATGCAACTTTCCCACAGAGAATTCCCTCTCTGAGCCCACAGGATGAATGAAAACATGAAGAAAAGAAAGAAAGAAAGAAATCACAATTTGTGTTTAATTATTCAGAATCTTCCACCCACACAGACCAAGAGTGCAAAGTTCTGGAAAATTGTGATTTGCAAGATCCCAGCTACCTATAGCTTTTGCAATTACATTGGAGAAAAGCATGAAAGGCACAACTGGCGACCTATTAATTTGCTGAGAAAGAGCATTTGGAGGGTTTATTTCCGTACATATCATAAATGAGCTTTAAAACGGCTCTTCACTGTGTGAACTTTTAAAGGGGCTTTGCTTGCCTTTCCCTGGCCATCTCTTCTACTTTTCCCTTCGTTTCCACTTTGAAAGCTACCTCTCTGTCTCCATGCATCCTGGCTTCAGTGCAGCAGAACCAAGCAGAACCAAGCCTCTCATGTCTTACCCCAAGGATCAAGCTAGGCAGCCCTGGGTGTGTGTGTGTGCGTGTGTGTGTGTGTGTGTGTGTGTATGCATGCGTGTTGGGAGGACCTTTCTTTTCCTTTCCTTACAGCCTCAAAAACTCCTTTCTCCTACCTATAAAGAGCATCCACATTTGAGAGCAAATGTTGCTATCATCAGGAACCATGCCTGCAGGTCAAACGGAGCCCACTTTGTTCTGACGAGCAGAGGTTTCCTGGTCCTCAGCCATGCTTGTTTGTTCATATTGTCCCCCACTACTGCTTCCCTGTGCCTGAGGCAGAGCTGGGCTGCCAAGACCATCTGGCCCACAGAGCCAAAACTACTTCCTACTAGGTTCTTCACAGGAAGCGTGTAGATCCTGAGCTTATAGCCACATGAACCTTTGAACAGAAGTTCAAAAAAAAAAAAAAAAAAAAAGCTAGGCATCCACCCTGATGGTGGTGGCTACCCAGGGGTTTACTCCCTGATGCCAGTGAGGCCTGCATGGTCCACCATCCCTGTGCATTAGCATTGCCCTTTCACACAGAAGAAAACCTACCTGCCTGTCTCAGGGCCACATTTCCAGCAGTCAACACCGAGAACTCACAGAATCTGGCTGACTTTGTAAATGACTCTGCTGGGAATGGGACGGGGTGGGGCAGTGTCAGGGCCACAGTGAGTGGGAGAAGGGCAGGCCTCAGCAAGCTAGGCTCTTCACAGACTCTCTGGGAAAAGGCAAAGGTGGGCACGGTCCTTCTCAGCAATGGGACAACACCCTGATGCCTTTAATGCTCCCTTAAGACCAGAGGAACCAAAAAGAGAGGGTGTCACCTGGCTGCCGATTGCACCAAGCAGAAAATGCATGAGGGATGGGCCGGCAATTCTGAGGCATCTGTTGGCAAGGCTAATCTTTTCTGTAAAGAGAAGATTTGTAGAACTGGGGATGTGGCTTGGGACAGGCCTAGCATGGGCAAGGTTCCACCTTCAGGACAATGGGGGAAAGGCTTTACGAAGATAACCTCCTCTGCTCTGTATTTCTTCATGGGTACAAGCTCTCGGGGGCAGACCTTGAACATGTCCACTGCTCCATCCCAGCATTCCCAGCTGCTCTTGTATATGAAAGGAGCCGAGAGAGAAAGAATGACATATGGAAGGAGGAAGAATCTGTGAGTGGGTTTTTCAACCAGGCCACAACAAGCTAGGAAGAGATCGACTGACTTCGCTAAAAAGTGTTTTCTCACAGCAAGTACACGGGCCTCACAGACCCAAGCCAGCAGCCAGTCAGGAAAAGTGCGGCTAGTCCTTTGTCAACTTGACACAAACTAGAGTTATCTGAAAGGAGGGAACCTCAACTGAGAAAATGCCTCCATAAGATCTGGCTGTATGACATTTTCTTAATTAGTAACTGATTGGGGAGGGCCCAGTCCTGTAGTGAGAATTCTGGGATTTTGGTTTCTTTATAAAAACATAGAAATACTGTATGTTTTCGTTTTAATCCCAGGTTTAGGGTATGGGGCTGCTTTGCAGCAGCCGACTATGATTTACCTCGTGCTCAAGCAGAGGCATGGTTTTGCCAGCTGCAGATTGTTTCTGCAACTGTGTGACATTTGGAATTCTGGGGACTTTCCAAATGGCATATAAATGCCAGAGCCCCAATGAGAGGGTTGGTGGTGTTGGTCATTGGGGGTGGATGGGGGTTGTTGGTTGTTGTTGCTTGAGGTTTGCTAAGCAGTTAGCAACCAGAAGTTAGATATCCTGATAGTGAAAATAAGATTTGCTCCAAGAAACTGGATGCCCTTAATCACCAGGAAGTTGTTTAATGATGACATCATCCCCTTTCCAACATCTGACTTTATTCAGGAATCTCTTCTTTCTTCTCTATATTTTTTCTTTCTCTCTTATCTAGTGCCCAGGAGTTGAAAAGGGTGGAAGAAAGAAGAACAAAATAGCAAATGCTGATTACACAGCTCATTGTAGGTTGTGCCATCCCTGGGGCTGGCCACCCTGGATTCTATAAAAAAACAGGCTGAGCAAGCCATGAGGAGCAAGCCAGTAAGCAGCACCCCTCCATGGCCTGCACATCAGCTCCTGCCTCCAGGTTCCTGTCCTGAGTTCCTTCAATGATGGACTGCAATGTGGCTGTGTAAGCCAAATAAACCCTTTCCTCCCCAACTTGCTTTTGGTCATGGTATTTCACTGCGGCAATAGAAACCCTGCCTAAGACAGGTGGAGATCAACAGACAGTCCAAACCCTAGCCGCTACATCTAAGAGACACAGTGAGAATGACAGGAGAAACATTTACAAAAAGCAACTGGAGGAGGGGAAAGAATGGAGGAGGTACCTGGGTCCAACACAGCTCCTTCAACAGTGACAATACAGAACAATTTGATGAGATCTCCCCGGGTGACGGATGGCGTGTCTGAATGCACAGAGGCATTAAATACGGGACCTGGAAGAGAGCAACACTTAAGTCATGTTATTCTCTTTCACACAAGTTCAACTTCCATTCCTGAAGCTCCAACAGTACTTAAACGTGGTTCTCTTTCCTTGGAACTGGTCTAGAAAAATCATAAAATAGGCATTCTAAGATCTCCTTTCTCTATTCAGAGACACGTGCACCAGGCACAGCTACCCAAATTCAGTCCTGACTGAACCCGAACTGAACTTTCTCTGCCTGACAGCCACAGCTTCCTTTCGTGGATATGCTCACCTCACCAACCAGCTGGTAAGTTTGAGTTGGCTTCTGGTTCAGTGCAGTTCAAACTAGCCAAGGTGGCCTAGAGACCAGAGGGTCAGGAGCTGACCCTGTGCTTTTGCTCACAGTTGGGTTAAGTGGCCTCAGTATGTTCAGCCATACTGATGGGAGCCCTGAGACCCCAGATTAAAAGGCTGAAATCCAGGCAATGCTTAGATGAAGTATGGTGGGGGTACTGAGAAAATGCTAGGATTTCAGAGGAAACTGAGGTAGCTTGGAGAATCCTTTAAAAGACCACCCAAGTTGGGGGAGGAAGGGTGCCTATGGAAGTTTTCTTTCTCTCTCTATGTGTGTGTATATATATATGTATACATATACACATACATATATACACATACATATATGTGTACATAAAAATTACATATCATATATATGCATAATGTGAGTGCATGTTTGTGTGTATGTATGCACATCTAGTTTAAACTAGCATCAACCAAAACAGAACAACCTCCATTGAGATAGGCTTTGTCTCACATCCCCCTAAGAATACCAGCAGCCTAATGATGGCCTTAAAACTACCTCTGATTCCCTCTTAGGTAAGAACATCTCATAGCTCAAGCCAAAATGATCCCAACAGCTTAATGCTTAACATTTTCATACCAGCTTCTAAAATCTAGGAATAGCAAAATGTGAAAGGAAGTTCTAGAACATCAGTGCTATAAGATTCTACTTGGGGATTTTCAGGAAAGCAAAAATAGGTGGGCTGGGAAGCCGAGCTAACGCTTACTTGAGGAATAGAGACATCACCGTTTTCTTGTTCAGATTACCAGAAAGGAAAATGTACCCCAAAGCATGTTTAAAAGCACCCATAAAAAGCTGCTCCATCAGGAGAGTGTGCAAAAGGTCAGACCTTCAGGAGGCAATGAGCTGAAATGACTTTGGCTCTATTTTCACTTCAATGTGATGACTAATAATAAGTCATTAAATTGCTTTCCTAGCACTCTGGATATGAATAATTTGTGTAGTCCGAGGAGAATTGTTAAGAGACGCTGGTTATGGAGGTGGGAGTGTTAGGGAGACCTGGGGACCTAACTTCAGGGCCTGAAAACATGGCAGTCCCTGGAAAGGAAGAAGAATGAGACAGAAGACGAGGACATCATCTCCTTCAGGTGCCTCAGCTACAGCCCCAGCTCCCTTAGGTCCTCATACTCTGGAACTGCTCTGCCCACAACTGAGCGGAGGGACAGTGCCAGCCTTACTGTGCTGAACCAGTTCTGTGCAAATGCCTGGGAATTTGGTTCTGTTAGCTCAGGGTGGCAGTGGCCATGGTGAACAAGGGAATTAGAATTTTCCCTTAGATTAAAAACTTCATTATAATACACAACCCTGCTAAGAGCTTTCTTTGAAAGCAATCATGCCCCTTCTAAGATAACCCCAAGTGACCAAACATTGAAATGATCTACTGATTTATGTATTTTTGTTATTTGAAACAGTGAAGAAAGACTTAACTAATCTGAACAAATGTCACTTTTCTTTATATTTGCAGAGAAAACCCCAAATACCTTCTGGGTCACAAGTCATAACACCCGTGGGAATCAAGGGAGGGCTTGTGAGAGGGTCTGTGCTCTGTCTTACAATGCAGACAAGGCCAGGGAAGAAGGCCTTCATTGTGGCAAACAACTCACAGTAGTGGGTTTCCTTTTAATGAAGTCAATAGCTCGATGTTAACATGGCCATTATCCCAGAATAACGGGACATTTAGAAATATTTTCGTTATGGCCAATTTCTGTGGTAATGCTGTTTTGTGAGGGAATTTGTCTGGTTAACTTCGCACACCACAGACTATGCTTGGAATATTCAGTGAGCAGCCAGAGTCACTAAGGGCTCCCTGGATCCCTAGTGGGCTGACAGAATGGGAACCACTTAACTTTTAAATGCAAACATTGATTGACACCACTGTGTCCAACCCCATCCTGGAAAGAGGCGTCTAGGGGCAGCATTTT
Source organism: Psammomys obesus (assembly GCF_907164565.1). Taxonomy (NCBI): domain Eukaryota; kingdom Metazoa; phylum Chordata; class Mammalia; order Rodentia; family Muridae; genus Psammomys; species Psammomys obesus. The sequence continues at coordinate 2,008,464 of NW_026585685.1, forward strand.
ACTGCAAACACACCCTGCAGCCCATCTGCACCTCCAACCCTGGGGTCAGGGCTAACGATGTCCCTCTCTGCAGCCAGTGTCTAGGGCTAGTGTCTACCTACCCAGCATTTACTGTAATAGGAAAAAAAAATGATCATCTTACATTAAAGGGGAAGGAAGCAGGTCAGAAAAGCATGTGTACAGCCAAGATTTCAAAGTCATGAAGCTGGCTCCAAAGGAAAAGTTTCGGAAAGACGAACTAGCAAAATTAAGTGTTTCATAGGGCCATAACTGCTCTGCTTTCTACTGCTTGGCTCTATTTTATTTTATTTTTTTTAGTTATTATTTATATCGTAAGCGTATGCCCGTTTTCCCTGTGTGTGTGTCTGAGCACCACATGTGTCTGGGCCTTATGGAGGCCAGAAAAGGGCTTCAGATCACATGGGACTGGACAGTTACAGACAATTGTGGGCTGCCATGTGGATACTGGGACTCAATCCCAGGTCCTCTGGAGGAGTGCCCAGTGCTCTTAACCCCTGAGCGCTTTCACTCTATGTACAATTTGTATATTAAACAGAAAAAAAAAATGCTGTTCTTTTAAAAGGCTGAATCTTACGTCAGCATGCTTAAATCTCTTTTTGGCCCTGATACTTGGGTCGGTGAAAGCCATGATCTAGTACATCCCCTGGGAAACCCAGACTCTGCTAACAAAGGCCAAGATCAGATCAGAATGGTGGACCTGGGGAGGACTTCCTAGTCGTGGATCTTAAAGGAGGACTGTTGGTGTACAGGAAGTGAAGGCTCTTGGAGTTCAAATTTACTGGGTGGTGGGTGAGGCAATGTGGACATTAGGCTAGTCAATCAGATGGCATCTTCCAATTAAGATGGGAACAGAGTATGATAGTCCCACAGACAGAATATAGGTTTTAGGGAATCTTTTCGACCTGGAAGGAAAGAAGAGATTGCTAGCTGCCAACGTGAGATTTATAGAACTAAGAAATAGACACAGTATCTGTCCCTAACCCAGAAATACAAAGGATTTTATATCTCCCATCTTCCAAAAAATTGAAAGAATGATTTTGCAGGATATTTGCTCCCAATATGAACCCTGAGATTTTGAACTGTAAAAACCTGTTTCTAGTTGTGGAGTGGCTCAACCCTAGCACACACCTTTAATCCAAAAGCTTTCAGTAAACAGGATAGTTAACCCTAGGTCAAGAGGTGGAGCAAGAAACCAGCTGACAGAGAGAAACAGAAAGGAGGGACTTTGAGTGGTATGTAAGACAGTGTGAGAAGAAGAAAGGGCTTTTGGCTTTTTCCTTTTTCCTTCTGGGATGTCAGCTGGGTAGGAAGGTCAGCTGGGTGCTTTCTCTGCCTCTCTGAGCTAGCAGGTTTTCACCTCAGCATCCGGTTCCTGAGTCTTCATTGGTAAAATCGAACGACCGGGATATTGTTTTTTAAAAAAAAAACAACAAATGATCAGATAACAAATGTAAAGTAAGATGGAATTTACCATAGCTGATACATACAAAAGAGGAGAAAATCATGCAATCATCTCAACAAACACAAATGAAGGGGGGGGGGGGGAAGAAATCATCTGATAAGTCAGTAAGTTCCCGCACCCTCCCATGACTGAAAAAACAAAACAAAACAAAACACCCAGCAAGAGGCAGGTAGGTGGCACTGGCCTTTAATCCCAGCACTCTGAAAACAGAGGCAGGCCGATCTGACTTACCTATATGCAGGTGTGAATGATTTCTTTTTAAAAGACTATCTTTCTAAGCGAAGTTTAAAATAAAATACTTTCTTTTTAATCACGTGTACGAGTACGTGCACATGACTGCCACTGCGAAGGAAGGTCAGAAAAGGGTACTGATCCCCTGGAGCTGGAGTTAAAGGTGGGTGACCAATGCCGGGAACTACACTGGGTCCTTCGCAGAAGTAGTACCTCTGCGTGGTATCTCTGAGCTATCTCTCCACGCCCGAAGTGTGAACAACTTAATCAGAGCATCTTGTGTTTGTTATACTGATTCAATTAGTGATAGGAATTTCATAGTGAGTAGAAATGTAGGCATTCACATCCCTGACTGGCATGCAGGGCGGATAGTGAAGACTGTTGGTCTAAGAGTCACAGGTGACAACTCTTCAGTGGATCCTCTGGATGAAACTGGGGTGTGAGGCATGAAAAGCATCTTCCCACTGAAACACACACACAGAGACAGCTGTGGCAAAGCCTAGTGACACACACCTAGCGACACATACACAGAGACAGTGTGTACGAGCCTGGTGACATCCACACAGACAGTTGTGCCAGAGCCTAGTGACATCCATACAGACAGGTGTGCCAAAGCCTAGTGACATCCACACAGACAGGTGTGCCAGAGCCTAGTGACATCCATACAGACAGGTGTGCCAGAGCCTAGTGACATACAGACAGACAGGTGTGCCAAAGCCTAGTGACATCCACACAGACAGGTGTGCCAGAGCCTAGTGACATACAGACAGACAGGTGTGCCAAAGCCTAGTAACACAGAAACAGATGTGTCAGAGCCTAGTGACATAGACACAGACAAGTGTGTCAGATCCTGGTGACAAAGAGATGTCTCAGACCCTAGTGACACATATACACACAGGTGTGCCAGAGCCTACTGAGTCACATAAGTGTGAAATACTTCCACTTGAGAACATACAACTTGTAGCTATGCAGTCTACAAACATAGGCCTTTCTGCCTTACAGCACGCTAATATTCTAGCTGTTAAGGACAAATTCATTTGTGAGTAGACATATGTATCACGAATAACCATTCCTAAGAAACCAAGCTGACAGATTCACCAATACCACAGCGCCACAGCAACTCTGGTGATGCCAAATTATAGGGCATTTACCTAATCTGAAACTGAGCAGCAGAGCAAGGCTGAGGGTCATCCATTCGTGGAGACACTGCTAAGAGGCAGGCCTAGGGCTGCAGACAAGCCTGGCTCTTTTCTCTCAGCTGTGTTCCCTGAAGGCTGAAGTATGAGTTCCAGTCTTTTTTTTTTTTAAATAAAAGCAGCTGCTTACAATAAAAAACAAACAAACAAACAAAAAAAAAAACAGAAACAAAACAAAACAAAACAACACAAAAAAAACCCTTGCATATATGTGTGCATGACAGAATTATAACAGCGGGGAACTTCACACACCCTAACTGTCCAGCTGATGAAATATAAACAAAGCGTGGCCTAACCATATAACGGGGAAGTACTCAGTCAGAAAACATGGAAGGAATGCATGCTGCAACATGGCTGATGTTTGAAAACCCTACGCTCAGCTAAATCAGCCAGACAAAAGACGTCATCTGTGTGACATACACAGTGCGGGAAAATTCATAGATAGAGAAAGCAGGATGGATACTGGGATGAGGCTGGACACTGTTGGATAAGAGGTCTGAGTTTCATTTGGGTGCCACAGAAATGTTCTAAACCTGACGATGGTGACTGATGGCGGCACAAGCCTATAACTATATAAAAAGCCATAGAATTATGGACCCTACATGGATAAGCTAAATGGTATATGAATTCTACATCACAAGGCATTTGAAAAGGTAATGACAGGTGCTTGGGACACAGCACAATATGTAAGAGGGACTGCTTCCTGATTATGTGTACCTGAGTTCAAATCCCCAGCATCCACATAAAACCCCTGCAACCCAGCATGTGTGTGGTGGTGCTGGTGGTGGGGAGAGAGAAGGATCCCTGAGCTTTCTGACCATCAGCCTAGCTCCAGGCCCAGTGGGAAACTGTCTCAAGGGAATAAGGCAGAGAGACAGAGCAAGACACCTGATGGCTTCCTCTTGATTTTAAGCACACGCGTGCACATGTATGCCACACATACATGCCACACACCCACACACAAAAATGATCAAAGGATAGGGACCCTTGATTAACGTGTTAGGCTAAATCTATGACTTCGCAGAGTTCTCTGCTCACCTGAGGTCTGGAAGTCAATCTCAATAGGGTTGGAGAGACTCGTCGCTGCCTCTCGCCACAAGCTGCCCCCAACAGGAGACCAGGCCGTCACCATGCAGCGGTACAGCCCTGCATCCGAGACCTGAGTTTGGTACATTCGGTACCGAAACTCATCCTCTTGGACCTTCTCTAACACGACACCATCCACTCGAGATGCGTCGGTCCAGTTCTCCAGTTTCACCACGGAATCCTGGTCCAGGGAGATGATGTACTTGGTTTCATTGGGACTGGAGAGGTCTCCGACAGGCTTCTCAGCCGTGATGAGAACAGAGTAGCGTGGTGACTTAATATTCTTGGAAGACACTTTGCAAGTCATCTCAAATGTATTCCCCGCAGCAAAGAAAGGCTTCGGCTGCCGGGCCTTCACCACAAGCACAGAATCTGGAATGGAGGATCAGGAGGAGGTCATTTTCAACAGATTTGGTTAAAGTGGATATGCACCTAAAAATCAAAGCACCCAGGAAATAAGGATTTATTTGCAATTTGCCACACGATGACACTAAGGAAAATCTGGAAACTCCAAAAGAAAGTAACGCATCTGTGAAGAGGCTGAAAACGGCCACAGAGGAAAGCAGCAGTCAGAAGCGATCTGTGGTGCCACAGACAGTGAAAGCGTGGACTGCAGAAATTTCAAATCCTAGAGATGTTTCGTGGAGAGAACTCAGAGAGCTAAGGTGCCTCTCAAGATCCAACGAGTCAGGGAAGCTGGGCTAGGCTAGCCATGCCACAGCCTTCTCTGCTAAGCGCCCGGATTGTACGCCTTCTTCAGCTAGCCTGTGTTCGAGCTTGGCTCTTCTCTGCCTAACTCTGTCATATAGCAACTATAATTGATATGACATGATATAATAAAATCATTGTATCTGTGGATACGGCCACTCCCACCTAGTTTACACTTTTAACTTTAGAGATGCAGTTTTAAGATTCTGAGCCAATGTCTATGGCTACACTACCAATGAGTTTGTGTGTTCTTTCGGCTTCTCTGTCAAATACTAATCCTTGCACATGTACACTGTCTTCAGAGAGATGATGCTTTCTGTGGTTCTACTGAGCCAGCCATGTTCGTTCTCGAGTCTCCTGTGAGTCTGGCCGTCCACTCGTGATTTAAACATGCTTACTGTCATCTGACATATCATAGGCACGGGGAACGAAACAGGGATGGTACAGGAGCCTTCCCCTTATATGCTAGTAGAGGAAGACAAGCAGATAAAATACGTACTATGGTTAGGTGGCAAAAAAAGTAAGACCTACACAAGAATAACAGACAAAAGAGAGAGAAAGGGCAGGACTGTATATGGGGAAAGGGAGCAGAGTTACAGACGAAGTCGGCCAGTTCCACTAAGGAGTTAACACTGACCAAGCACCTGAGGGAGTGGAAAGCTTTCGGGGCGGCGGAGCCCAGTGGAGTGAGCAGTGGGAGAACTGTGGGAGAGGCTGATCAGTCTCTACAGGGCATGCGTGGCCACTGAGAGGACACTGGGTTTTTCTCTGAGATCTGGAATCTGTAAAGGTTTACGGTGGAAGAATTTCATGACTGGGTGCTAAGGGTGTGGATACAAGGACACCAGATAGGAAGCAGGTGATGTAACTAGAGGTGAGAGAGAACACTGTCTACTTAAGAATGACCCATGACAGGCCAGTAGATGCTAAACCTGCCTTAAGAATGAGGCGTTAGAACTGGGCATGGTAGTGTCTGTAACCCCAGCACTTGGGAGGTAGTGACAGGAGTATTGGGAGTTCAAAGTCATCTCTGACTATATGGCAAGTTTGAGGATGGCTGGGCTACATAAGATCTCACACCTGAAAACAAAAGGGCCTCAAATAAATCAAACAACCAAAGGAGGAAGTCAGGTGTCAGGGGGTGGCTGGCTTGCCTAACACTATAGAGTCTGGGTTCAATCCCTAGCACATTAAATAAGACAAAGCAAAACAAAATTAAAAAAGAAAATGAGGAGTCAGAGGTGAAGGTTTAGGTCAGCATCTAAAGGTGGAAGACGACAGGCTTCGGAGACCAGAGGTTCCATTTTGGACAGCAATTTGAGAGGTGCCTGCCAGGCAATAAGGCAGCATAACACTGGATCTGGAGTTCCAGAATCTGTTGGGATAAGCGTGCACAGATGGAAGCCAGTGACTGATATGTGGAGTGTGGGGACATTGCTGAGGGAGTTAGACAGAAATTCACAAACTATGTCCTGGTGTGTCCTGTCTGGGAACTGGGAGAGTGAGTAGGGAGGCAGCCAGTGAGGATGGA
>NW_026585685.1:2014708-2059962 GCF_907164565.1 Psammomys obesus
ATATAGTTAAATCAAATGCACCACTACAAAAAGTGAGAGAGGTGGTCAGGGTTGTAAGACACAGGAAGATGAAGGAAGAAGATAAATCAGAATTAGTTTCTCTAACAGCAATGTTAGCAGACCAATGGGAAAGGACCAGAGGAGAGAGAATATTGAAGATATAAGAGAGTAGGTCATGTGCCTGAGCAGTGAGACCTTTGCTAAGACATACGAGCAAGTAACAGGCTCAATGCTGCGCATGGCGGATGCAGGTTCTCTTTTGACTATCTTTTTATAGGGGATGGAGAAGCAAGGCAAGGAGCTGATGGCGCTGGGGGAGGAGGCGCACAGAGAGCAGGTGGCATGCAATTATCACTTAGGAGAGTGGAGAAGTAAACACACAAAGGAAACCAGAATGACTCTCAGTGCTGAGAGCCCACGTGACAGAAAGGATTGGAGATTGGAAGGGAGACCACTGTTAGAAAGTTATTTCCTTCAATTGCATCTGGCTCTGCATATGCAGCCAAAGAGACAGCAAAATTGGCTTTGAGTCGGGTTGTGTTTTAAGCAGAATATAAGATAGAGCAAGGCAGGGGCACGAGAGTTACGGATGCAAAGGAGGGACATGATTGGCTAGGACCTTCGGCTATGACATCCATAGGTGATCACGTAATTTTCCTTAGCCCCTAGGCCTCACACTTATCAAGGAGGTCTACAGGCACATGTTGGATTTCCTGGTAAGAGAGAAGTGAAGACTCAGTAAGAAGGAGGAACAATGGCAGATGACAGGATCAACAGGGCTGAAGCTCTAAAGGGAACAAACTAGAAAGACTGTGCTTAGAGAACCAGATGCATGGCACTTGAGCTATCAAGGGGTTGGGTTTCAGTTACCAGAAGTGAGCTGGTCTGATAAACAGAATTGGGACCAAAAAGGACAGAGGATGTGACACTTAGACAAAGACAGGGGACCGAGAATGAAAGCACTGTCACTGTCTATACCAGAGTCCTCCATGGTGGCTACTCTAAGGATTCCACTCGTGTCTAGACTGCACACACCTCAGACCAATTTAAGCATGATTTCTACTGGCATCCTTTCTTTTTGAAAGCACCCAGGACTATTTCAACAAAGCCGGCTGGACAGGAGTAGTAACGGAGTGGCCATGAAATCAAGCTAGAAGCACTGGCAACCGAGCAGAAGATCCAGGCTTCAATCAAGATGAGTGATAGGAGGCATGGCCTTGAGCAAGGAGCTGCAGAGAGGGGGCTTCTGGGGCTCATGAAAAATGGTAGAGAAAAGCAGGAAGAGAGCCTGGTTCCTTTACACCCAGCTAGTCAAGGAATGTGGGAGGGTAACACTTCCACTGAGGCAGGTCCGTGAGACCACTGTCCTTGGAGAGGAGGCTGGCAACAGAAAGCAAGGTAAAGGAACAATGGGGTTTGGGACACGCAAGGCTTTACTAATGATAGCGAGTTGCCAAGGCCCTTTCCTCCTGGCGTGGGGACACTGAAGAGGTGGCAGTGAGTCCAAAGGAGGGCAAAGAAGGTCACATGGTAAGCACAGCTCCCTTGTGTATCAGCATGTCTTCTTAGTGTGAGCGGAGGGTGATGACGACTTAAACAAGCACAGACGTACGAGACTAAAACAAAATACTGAACCATGGCCAGCGTGGCGAGCCTACCTTCTGAGGCCCAGAATACGTTGATGGGCTTGGAAAAGACGTCCTTGCTCTTCACCCAGCTGTTGTTTCTCTGCCTGGTCCAGGCAGACACGACACAGTAATAACTGCCCCTGTCTTCCTCTGTAGTCCTTTGGATACGGAAACTGAATGTGTCTGTGTGCTCCTTAGAAAAAATAAACTCCCCATCACGGGCCCGCTGCTTGCTCCTCTCTCCGTATCTCAGAGTCCAGTCCCCGTCCATGACTGCAAGAAGCTCACTGGCTACCACGTCATCGCTGCGACGGTTCATCCTGTAGTACCATGACACAGCGAGTCGGACACCGGCCTCCACACGCTTCGCGTCCACCACCCGGCACTGCAGTTCTGTGGGGTCATCTGAAAAGCCAGGGGCCTTAGAAGCGTTCAGGTAGACCTGGTACTCTGGTTCTGAAGGAGGGAGAGAGAAAACCCGGCAACGTAAGAATTGGCAGAGCACAAGTCAAGGGCCACTCACATTCTGACAAAGTGTCCATCCTACCAACTCTTAGGATAAAAATCGAGTCTCTGTGTTAGGCAGGAAGAACGTTTCCCAAAGCTTGCAAGGTCACTTCTTCCTAAGGTGGTCAAGTAGATGGCTCAGAAGTTCAGAACACTGGCTGCTCTTGCAGAGGACCTGGGTTCACCTCCCACCACCACCACCCACATGGCAATCACAATTGTTAGCGTACAGGCAATTCCACCGGCCTGCTCTCAGGGACCTAGCAACTGCTTAGGTCATCACCTGCCACCATCACCCGCCACCACTGCCAGGTGTGTGTTGCCACCCGCCACCCCAGCTCTCTCCACAGCGCAGCTCTGCTCCCTGTCTGTCTACCTGTCTACGTGTCTACTTGTCCACCTCTATCCCTTTCCTAGGTCCTCTTCCCTCCCCGAATAGACCTTTTTAACACCGGATCTGTTCCATGGTGTAATTTCTCAGGGACCTTGGGTTGGGCCCACCAAAGATCCCCCCTCGCTGCACTGGATTTCAAAACAACAACCATCTGCAACTCCAGTTCCAGGGGATCTAACAACCTCTTTCAGCCTCGTACGACACTGCACATATGTGGTACACAGCCACACACGCAGGAGAAACATCCATTCCCATTAAAGATTAAGACGAAATTCAGAAAGCAAGCAAGGAAGGAGGAAGGTAGGGAAGGAAGGAAAAGAGCAAGCCAGCTAGTTCACTCCCAAGGCCAGAAGCCAAATGTCCAGGGTCAGAAGCCTTATTTCCGCAGGACGAGAGAAGCTAACAGGTGATTGGGGAGGTTGGAGTCTTTGAGGAAGATCTCAGCTTCTTAGTGTCCACATTCTAAGGACTGTCTCTAGGATGCCAAGCACGCCTGCAGACCTCCGAAGCTCCCACCGGAGCAGCAACGCAAAGGTCTCATCAAATAGCAACGTGCAACCTGAGGCCCACCAGTCCCACTAGGGCTAAGGATCCCACCGGTCCTGGTTGTGCCCCAAACGCAAGCCTCCCGGTCCTCATTCGCATACAAAGTCTTATCCTCGTTTGTTATTTTCCCCTGAATCTGTATTCAATCAGCCAACACTCCCTCACTTAAGACTCCCTGAAAGGATTATTCTTTTCACTGCCACACACAGCTCACCCTTTAACTCTGCCAACCGTGAAGCCATCACATAGTGAACCTGGCCTTGGTGAGTCTGTTCAGTATCCCCGCCCACTTCCCGATACTGGCTGCAGGCCTCCTCCATACTTCCTCCTTAAGGAGCCTGTTCTAGAACCCCTTCGTAGCCTTCCTTCCTCTCCCCACCCCCTCCACATGTCAGCCCTACTTGGGAGGCTCTTCTACCGCCACATAGGCTGATGGCCTTGTGGTACAACAGCGCTTGGCCTGTTCTGCAGGCCGCAGTGTCACTGGGGACAGCGTTTTCTCTGAGCTCCCATGTCATTTCTGCACCACTTATACGCTTTCAATGACTCTTTGCTTGAGAGTCTCATCCCTGAGATCCTGGAACTCAGCAGGTACTCGACATCTGTCCCCTAGATTGATGGTAAGGTTATTAGAAAAGTTGACCTTTTTTTTTTTCTTTTTTCATTCCAGACACTCTTTCTTCTATGAGGAAAAATGGTTCTACTTAGACAGAGCCTTCCATTTTCCAGTGCTCTCTTTATCCCCATCACCTTTCGCAATTTTGTTTTATTTCTTGCTGCTTTTATTTATGACTCACGCAGATTATGAACTGCTGAGGTCAAGGAACTGTTCTTTTGTGATTTACACCTCTAATGAAATTTATAACATCGTGACTTCTCCAAGCATGATTCACAGGGATAGGAAATGGAAAGAACTCAGAACCTCAATTCTCTCAAATGTTCGTCTTCACGAGCATTTAATTGCGAGTGAGATTGGGCTCCACCGTGGAGGGAAACCCCACAGACCTAGCCTTGCTGTGTGAGCAGCCCTGCTGTGATGATGTAGATGGTGTGTACAGAGGTGCCAGAGGCTGCTGGGACATGTACCCTGGCTGCCTCACAAGACAGACAGACAGAGAGAGAGAGAGAGAGAATGAATGTTGTGGTGCTCTGAGGATGTTCTCCCACCTCCTGGAAGGGGGCTAACACACCATGAGCTCCCCAGCAGCAAGTGATTGTGGCAAGGGCAACCTCCCAGAAACCTGCGAAAGTTCTCACATACAGAGGACAAACAAGGCCTGTCAGCACCCTACAGTCAAGCTTTCGAGCCTTTCTAACAGAGGTTCTCAGCCTTTCTAACAGTGTGATCCTATGATACACTTCCTCACGTTGTGGTGATTCCCAACCATAAAATTATTTTCATTGTTACTGCATAGTGTATTTTGCTACTGTTATGAATCACAGTGTAAAGGTCTGTGTTTTCTGATAGTCTCAGGCAACCCCTGTGAAAGGGCTGTACGACCCAAAGGGGTCATCAGCAAGCAGACTGTGTAGTAATCCTGCCTCTGCCACTGACCTGCAGGCAAGTGTGAACAAAGTTCTTAAGCTCTCTGGTGCCTCCTCTGTAAAAATGCAGACAACGACCACACCCGCACATCCTAACCTCGTTGCAAAGATTAAGAAGACATTATACATAAAGGGGGCTGGAGATCCAGCCAGCAAAAGTACTAGTTGTGCAAGACTGAATGGCATTAATTGGATCTCTAGAACCAACGTAAAAAGCCTAGTGGTACTCATCTGTGATTCTAGCACTTATCTGGCAAGATGGAAGGCAGGGACAGGACAATTACCTGGAAGTTCATAGGCCTGCTAGCCTGGAGTACAACATGGCAGAAACAGCAGGACCAACAGAGCCTGCCTCAACAAGGTAGAAGGAAAAAAACTTCAGGCGGTTCTTCTCTAACCTCCACAAATATGCTGTGGCCTTACTGTTCTTGTACCCTCCCCTCAACACAAATGATGAAAGTACCCTGGGAGAGGTGTTGTATGTATACACCAACATTTACGAGAACACTCACACACTATTCACTAGTCATCGTTCCCCTTTCATGCCCAGAAAGGAGACCTTTAAAAGGCAAGTGATATCCTCCTACGGCGCACAGGTGGAGATCCCGTCCCAGGGCTATACCCTTCCTACCTTTCTAGACCAGCATCTCTCTGGAGCCAAACCTACTCTCCTCCAAACTGTACAGCTTCTAAGCTCCAGCACTCTATGGGACAATTTTCAGGACACTCAAGGTTGTGCTGGCAATGACACTGCCAATTACTGCCCCCAGGGAATATAAGCAGAGAACAGCTTCCTATGGGCCTGAACCTGAGTCTGAGTGACCAGTGAAACTGGAATGCCCTGATGCTCTCCTTGGGACTTCTGTTCTCTAAAACAGATCAAGTACTTCTTAATAATAAATCCTTCTGTCTCTCATGGTTTACGTCCACCCACAGGCACTTTCTTCCAAAGATACCTTCCTAAAGATGGTTAAAATGATGATGAACGACAGGAGATGCTCATCATAGCACTGCTCACAGCAGCTGAGAGGGAAGTCAGCCTAAATGTCTGTCAACAGAAAAATGCAGAAAGAATATATATATAAAGTATCATGATGTACACCATATATATATATATATATATATATGATGTTAAGCCAGATGTGGTAGCGTATACCTTCTTTTTTGAGACAGAAGATTTCTCTGTGTAGCCATGGCTGTCCTGGACTCACTTTGCAGACCAGGCTTGATCTCACAGCGATCCACCTGCCTCTGCCTCCTGAGTGCTGAGATTAAACACATGCACATCCATGCCCTTTAATCCCAGCACTCTGGTAGCAAAGGTGAGTGAATCCCTGTGAGTTCCAGGTCAGCCAGGTCTACAACAGTGAGTTCCAGGCCAGACAGTTAAATGCTGAGACTCTGTTTCAAAAATAAAGACAAAACCAAAATCAATACATACAGACATACATATAATATTTAGACATATACACATATGTATAATATATGTATACAATTTTAACTGGTCAGCTAGTTAAATTTAAAAAAATGATAAAGAAGTGGAAACATGGCTGACCTTTCGGTGGTCAGGGAAAACTCTACCAGGGTAGCTTTCCCTACTACCCTCTTCTTCCTTCCTTGGCTATGCCCCAAACTCATTCCGTCAGTGGCTTAGAACCCAACTTGTACCCCGCTCTGTCCCAACTCTTCCTTAGACTTCACAGCCCAACACAGATGTATGGCTGCACCAGGCACGTTGGCTGAGGCTCCACACCATTCTACCTGTAGCCAGGTCACAATGTGACCCACCTCAGTGCTTCACCTTCCCCCACACCCATGCACGCGAAGGAAGACACAGCTGGAACCAAAGAAACACAAACTTCCCCTCTCAACTCTCCACTGACTGTTCTTAGGACCATATTCCTGGCCACCCCAGCATGAGGTGCATCCCATCTCCCCTTCTTCTCTCTTGTCTACATACCCTGAGGAAACAAGCCCTATGCATTCTGCCTCCTCAGTATCCCTTCCACTCTTCCCATTCCAAGCCTGATGCACAGCAGTTAAGAGTGATATCCCAGGGAACAGCACCATCATTGTAGCCCTTGCTACCTCCAGCAAGGCTGTCATGGCTTCCCAGTGGTTCTCTAAACACTTGGCAAGTCAGTCAATAAGCCTCCAGGAGCTCCTCCTACCTGCTCAGTGCAGAGCATGCACTGGAGCCTGCAATGAAGACCTTCACCACGTGAACCCATCCTAACCCAATACCGCCTGCTCTCCGTTCTCTCAGCACTCTGATGTCCCAGTCTCTACCATCCTCCCTGTTACACCCTCAGCCTCATCACCCAGGGCGCATGCTCAGCCATCTGCTGAGGAAAGAGCTGAGCAGGATCTCCTGCTCAGTTCTACTCTCCACCCTTGAAGGAGTCTGTCTCCCTCCTGTGAGTCCAGGAGATAGGGAGGGCACAACACAGTAGGGCCGCAGACCCATCTGTGTATAAGAAGAATTTCCCATTGGCAGGAAAGGAAAATGTCTCCGTGGACTTCCGTGGTTGTTCTCCTGCTGCTCCTAGAGCCATCCTCGGCCCCATCTCCACTGCAACCAGCCTCAGACTGGATGTGCAAACAGTGGGCTCTTGGCTTGAGAAATGAGTGTCCTTGGCTTGACAAATGAGGTTTGTCAGAGTTGTCCACCAGCTTTGTGAGATGAACACTCCTAGAGAAGACAGGACACCACTTACGACATCAGAGTGACATGAGTCAGGACGTAGATCCCCGTTTCGTTTGTTTTGTGCAGGGTGTGTCTTTCTCTGGGCCTCACGTACAACACCCCTTTCTTTGTGGCTTCACCATGGTAACATAGAATGCCTCCTCCAGACTCGCTCCACATGCCATCCATCCCATAACCCCACTCCTCATTCGGGAAGTATTCAACAGGGATCTTCCTACCACCTGCCAGGCTCCCTGCTCTCTGGGGATTTTACTAGAACACTGCCCCTGGATGTCTGTTATTTGTGTGTACTTCTCATGGAACCTCACAGGACTCTTCCCAAGGCTAAGGACTATGCAGAGCACCCATCTGCACATACTATGCATAAGGCACCTTCTACATTAAAGATATTAGCATACTGGCTGAATTGGACTAGATTTAATATTTTGCATGAAAATGCTCGGTTTTGGCATGGTATTTCACCGCTGATTACTGCTACATTCTGCTCGATCTCATCAAGAAATCAGCTAAGAATGCAAGGAGGGTTCCGTCTGAAAACTGCTCATCAGTTAAGATGCATCCTGAAGTATTCAGGGGTAAAATGGTATGTGAAGGCTATGTGTGGCAGGACATGCCTGTAATTCCAGCATGTGAGAGGCAGAGGCAAGAAGATGCTGGGTTCAAGGCCAGTCTGGGCTACAGAAAGAAAGAGATCCTGTCTTACAAAAGAAAAGATATGGCATCTCACGCATGTTTTATGCTCTTGCAGATAAAAGAGAAGGCGTGCATGTCCAAAGGAGGAAAGAGCTGAAATCAGATGAGCAAGATACTTACAGTTAAAGCTGGTGATTATTTCTTCTGCTGTGAATGTTTGTAAATTTTTTTTGAAAAGCTGAAAACAAACAACAACCCACGCCATCAGTGCTTTCACAGAACACGGAGCCATTCCAAAATGAATGCCAGCAGCATGTGAGAACAGGGGCCTGCTCTCTAATCTGGGTGCCAGGTTCACACCTGCTCATGTACACACTCTCTCCAAAGCTGTAGGCCCACAGGTGACCCCTCCTCAGAAGAAAGATTCTACTAGAAACATGGATCATTACGTGTCTTTGTCACAACTTTCAAAACCATGAAAAACTCTGAGAATCACTGAATGAGCTATAGACTCAAGTGTTTCCTGCCTGTTGTTTTCAAGGACCACAGGCTTTTCCTACAGTGTGTCAGCAAGGCATACAGATGCCTTCCATTTACTCCGACAATTCTATAAAGCCGGTATACAGCCTTTTCCCCATTCTACAGCAACAATGGTAACAATTAACATTTACTGAGGGCTTCCTAGATGCCCTAGGAAGGTACTGGCCTTTCCAGAAGGCCATACTTTCCTTGGAATTTGGCCTAATCTTTACAACAATGTTATGGGATCAGTACTATTTCCGTGTTTATTTTAGATGACAAGCAAGAAATGAAGGGGGGGATTCTAAGTTAGAGAATTTTTGTGTAGATTGTGAGCAAAATTGCAGGGGAGACTTTATCTACTTGGTCTGGCTCCCAGCTCAACTTATCTGGCCGGGTTCATTCCACCCCTGGGATAGATACCAAGGCTTTCTCACAGCCTGCTCCCTCCCAGAAGCCCATAGGGATGCTATCAGAGAAGCTCTGACCGACCCCCCCCCGACCCCCCCACTGCATTCTAAGATCCCTGTAACATTGGTATAGAGGGATGGGTGGATCGCACAAGTTGGAGAAAACAGAAGGAACAGTCCACGTCTGTGGATTCTGAAGTGGGCAGATACTTCAGGGGCCGACTGTCAAAGAGTTAGCACAGTCGTTTGTATAATAAAGATTCTCTAATATTTAAACAGAGATGTCTACAAGTAAAGTCTTGTGGTGGGGGAATGGCTCTGCAGAGCCTAAGTAGAACAATTATCACGACAGAAGTTAGCCTTAGCCATTTCAGAGCAAAATGATCAGCCAAAAAAAAAAAAAAAGCCCTCCCTGCATTCTCTTCATCCTCACTCACTCCTCTCAGAGAGGGCCACAGACATACAGGTTTGGGAGCACAATTGGAAGAGCTGGTGGGGGGAGGGTAACCCGCTTGGCCCCAGCACCTCTTGGGAATGTGACTTCCACCACACACATTCCTGTGTCCTCCACGCTGGATTCCCCAGTGCCTGCACACATTCTCCTGTGTCCTAACTGGCTAACAACTTGGTGGAGAAGATCCTTAAGCACTAAGAGATCACCACCACTACCACCAGGGAATGGAGCAAGCGTGTAACTGCCAGGTACTGTGCCAAGCGCTTTATGCATTATCCCACTAAACCAATAAAACCAAAGCCTACAGCAGAAATCCACACACGGCTCGCTGACGCCAATGCGGCACCATTCACTCTTCTGGAATAATCCTGGGCAGGTGCAGGCAACAGCCATGCTGAAAGCTCCACAGATCTAAACAAGGTGTCCTAGGGGCAGAACTCTGGCGTTTCTACCAAGTATTTAGCAGATTAAGAGCTCCTTTTAAAGAAAAACAAGCAAGCAAGCAAACCAACCAACCAACCAATCACCTCCCTTGCTGGCCATTGCTAAACAGGGCCGGCCCACCAGTGATGAAGATTGCAAATCAGGTGCTTTAGGCTGATCATCAGAGCTCAGCTGTGCCTCCTCCCACTCCTGCTTCCGGAGCCCTCGGAACCCTCTCTAATTAACAGAAGTCTGGTACTTGCAGAGAGCTCAACCATAAACTGATTAGTATCCAACTCTTGCCAAAGGCTCGTTTAAGACATCTGATAGCAGTCAGAGATGGCTTAACATGTGCAGATTAACTGGCCATTCTGCTGGGCTCCCTACCTTTCAGCCATACACTAAATTGGATAAACACAAAGCAACATTTGTTTCCTGAAGCATTTCAAGTTCTTTCGAGAGAAACTCCTTTCCACAGAAACTCCTTTCCACAGAAACTCCTTTCCACACTTACAATTCACACCATCAGCTCTTAGAGAGTGTGGGTATAAGAAACATCCATTTGAACGATCACTGAAGGCCTTTGGTAAAAAAAAAAAAAAAAAACAGTTGCCCATTAAATTATCTACTGCCCAGGAAATGAAAAAGCATGGGATAAATTCAGTGCCAAGAAAAAGTTTGCCTCTTCGAAAAGAGTTTGTTTTCTTTCCTCAGAGAACTGGATAATCACATCTCTCTGTCTCTCGATTTCAAAACTCCACAATTTCAGTGTTCAAATGCAGCAACTAATTCATCCCAATACCCTGAAGTATCTGTTCTCCGATTCTCTTTGTCCCTTTTGATCTTGATTATATTTTAATGTCTGCTGCTTTGTTCTTCATTTTGCAAACCAACTTACAGCTTTTCCTCCTTCAAAGGGGGATACCAATCCTAGCAAACGGCCTTTTTTTCTCACCTTCTTAAAAAAAAAAATCACCCAGATCCCCCACCCTGCTGCACAGGACCCTTGACTTTGCAGACCATCAATATCAGGCCCATGTAACGTAACGGACCTAAGTTCCCACACCCTCATCAACCTGCACAGCAGCAGCAGCTCTGAAGGTGAGAGCAGGGACAGCTCATCCTTAGGAATTGGGGTTGGCCAGCTCAGGATGTGAAGCTGATTTTCAAAACAAAAGACGTTCCCCACATATGATGACAATGCCTAGGATAGTATCAACTCAGGCCACAATTCTAAGCCATCCCAAACAAGAATCAAGGATTATCCATTGGGAAGGGAGAGTGAATTTTCCAGAGATGGTCATCCTACCTGACCACTGAATGCATACAAAGTTCTCCCTTAGTGCCTGGCAAAAGTAAGTGTTCAGTAGATGATAATTGTAATTCTTAACATGTCGAGAGAAAAACTGAGTGTTGTATCTGCACAGGGACCCCACTTTCTTAAGAATGCCTCTGTGACAACATTCCATGTCACATAACCTAGGACAATCTATATATTTAGTAGGTCATCTATCTTCCTGCCCTTTTTTTTTTTTTTTTGGTCACATCTTCATTATCCTATACAGGTTCCCAGCTGCATTTGATGGAACACACAAATTACATAGCTAGAGACAACATGTAGGTCAGCTAGCTGTTTGCCTCAGTGTCTGGGCAGAGAATGCAGTCTGCAGACTGTGACTAAAGGCCTGTGGCTGTACTCAGGCCCGAGTCGTCTCCTGACAAGTGTCCAAGCAGCTGCAGAGCATGAGTCACAGACAGGGAGCGGGGTGAAGTCTTGGGAAGAACGAGAAGAACTCAGTTGTTTTTTCATAGGGCTCATACTCCCGTTGTGTTACGTGCGTGCAAGGGTCTCTGACACTCTAAGCCACGGCCATGGCTGCATCCAGTTCTGGTTTTTTCATGCATGGGTTTTCTATTATCTGTATGTTGGGGCTGGTACCCTTCCCACTCAGTCAGTACTGATCGAGCGCCTATTCCGAATAAAGCACGGTGAGGGCCTGGGTTCTGTGTGCACTGGAGATGTGTAACTGACACCTTTCACAGTGGAGCGGGCACTCTGCAGGAAAACAAATGACAGGACCCTCAGGATAATAAAGGAGTCTTTCCCACAGTTTAGCCTCTTTATTTCTCCTCCGTCTCTGGAGAACACGTCACCAACAAATCCCTTCCAGTGACAAAGCCCACTCCCTCCCAGCGCTTGCCCCTGATGTCTGATGGTGCCTGCACTTCCCCCAGGGTATGTGGGATCAATACATCCAAACTTCAAAGAAGCCCTTGAATTGGAGTGCAGGCAGCATTTAAAAAAAAAAAAAAATCCTGGAGCTGGGATTCAGAAGTTGGAGGGGAGAGGGAGGGAGGGGAGAAAGCCAGAGTGGGGATTTGACAGTGCCACACAATGCACCAGGATCAGAGCCGTGAGACAGATTTGACTCCAGAGATGAAAACTCTTCTCCTGGTGCTGACAACATCTGTTTTATTTTGAAGGTTGCTAAGGAGAGTCCTAGCTGGGCCAACATTGTTCCAGCTCAGGACTTCACAGTGCAACTCGCACAAGGCTCTGACTGCAGCAATGAAAGCCTTTTCCAGATAAGCCTGCTCCTTTAGCTTTTCAGATATCAAAGCACCACTTTGCTAGCAGGGCTGACTAACACCCCCACACCCCTCTCTCACCCCTGTCTCTGTCCCAATTGGACTTTCACTACCGACTGCTCTCTAACCACTCTTTGCCCTTCACCCCTGATACCACTTGCCAAGTTCCCATCTGTGCCAAAGAAGGGCTTATTAGGGACAGACAGACAGGGAGCTCACCCTTGAGCCTGCAGAGGACCTCTGCAGAGAACGACACAGGAGGTTTAGCATCAGACACAGGAGGAAGTCATTTCCTGGCCTTTAAAGATCTGTGTTGCCTCCTTGGTCAGGGCCCAAACCACGGTCAGGGCAGTAAAAACAGAAGAGCTGACCACAGGCTTGACCACTGGGGCAATGATACAGGTGGGGAGCCAGGCATACCCCACTATCCCCCCTCCCCCCAAGCTGAATGGCAATGACAAGCCTCGATGAACAAAAGAGGAGCTAGTCATACACCTTCCAGTGGGCAGGCGCATAGGAAAAAGAGAGAAAAAGGGCACTACAGGAAAGAGAGGTCAGGCCAAAGGCAGCAAGGCCATGTAAGACAAGGCCAAGACACGGTAGGGATCACATACACGATAAAGCAAGGACCAGAGCACAGACATGGTCCGGTGAGGACAGCAGGGAAGAACGCACGAGACAAAGTAAGGACAGCAAGGAAGGTACACATGATGAACTGAGGAGTTGTCAGGGAGCACACACACATGTGAAAACGTGAGGCAGCCAGGAGTACATACATGATACAGTGAGGGCAGCAGGGAGCACACACACTCAAGTGGGCACTCTCTAGAGAGCGTGTTCATGACGAAAGAGGACTTGCCTGGGAGCACACATAGAGTGAACACTCTCCAGAGAGAACACGTGATGACGAGATGGGGACGTATCAGTTCACGTGTGACGAGGCAGAACATGGCCACAACCACATATGTGATAAGGGCAGGCCACTCCAGGGAGATCACATACATGACAACTGGGGTGACACCAAGAGGACACACCAGTAGTCTTCCCACCTGAGACAAGCTGCTTTAAAAACATGGGGTGAGGGGACACCTCTGCCCCTCCACCTGGGAAACACCTGGGCTGAGCACCTGAGGACAGACAGGGAGGTGGACGGCCCTACTGCTAATCGTACCTACAGGTAAAACCACCGTGGGCTTCCAGGTCTGTGGGGGTAGAAGATGCTTTTCATTGGCTGGAGGAGGTGACTGCTCTTTCTTGTTGAGCTTCAGGGAGCACTAGCCCAGGGCAGAAATGTCCAGGAGACTGAGTAAGGAGACAGAATGGCTGTCTTTCCCTCCAACAAAGAGCCACTGCCAAGAGGCATTCAGCTCAGCTCCCACAGGCAGGCGGCTCTCCACACAAGGAAACCAACATCCTCCAAGCGCACCGGAACAAACGCTACCTATGCTTCCCCTTGCTGGTCACACTCAGCCTGTCTCGCTTCCCTACAGCCTGGGAGCAGGGGAGCTCAAGGACACTTGTCTGATCCAAACGTCTAAATAAGGCAGAATGCCTCACACTTCCTGGGCGCACAGGAAGGACTGGGCAGAGAGGCCAAGAGGCGCTCGATCATCAAGCTACTCACCTAGCCAGGTCACGGTTACGCCGGCCGGGGCAGACATGGTCTCCGCAACCTTGTGCCAGCTCCTATTGTGTCCGGGAGCCCAGAGGGCCACAAGGCAAAGGTAGTAGCCTGAGTTTTCTTTGCCAACATCTCGCACCAGTAGGTGATAGGAGCGGGTATCCACGTGGCTGAGAGCAGCATGCGGTGAGCTGTGTACCAGAGAATCACGGTCCAGCCGAGCCAGCATGTGGGAGGCAAGCAAGGGGGTATCAGGTGACTTTTTGAAGTACCATGTCACCTCTGGCCGGACATCATCGACACGGTCTGTTGTGATGTTGCAAGAAAGGTCCAGGTCTTTTCCTTCCGTCACAGACACTGTCCTGGGCACAGCCAATTGCAGAGCTAGAAGGGGAAAAACAAGTCTGTCAAGTGAGCAAATGGTGTTTGTCCCCTTCGAGAACCTCCCTTCTCCGTACCTCCCTCTAGGCCACTTCCTGTAAGGCCGATCTACGGTGTTAAAATTAGAAGGCCTTGTGTGGTTGAGGTGTGTTTGAGGAGTGGTTAATGAATGGATAAATTCATGACACACTAAACTGGTGTTGGGAAAGAGAAGCAATGAATACCGGCAAACACCGGCAAACACTTCTATAGCTTTGATGTGCTGTCATGGTCATTTCACTGATATGGGGGTGGAAGCACAGTAGCTCCATGGCAGAGCCCTCTCCTAGCGTCACTGACTCCAGTACCCTGGGGGCAGGGTAGAAAATCCTACACAGATGAGCCAGGAAAGTGAAACCAGACAATTCTCCCCATGAGTCAGTCCTTCACAACATGATGTATGTAGACTATCGTTCCATTAGACATGCCCAGCTGAAAGCCAGGCATAAGACATGCTCTAAACCCCAAACCCAATGAGTTTTGCATTTTCCATGCTACCGTCCTCTCATGACTGTGGACAATTAAAAGTAAGCTATATTTAGGTGAAGCCTAGAAGAACTGGGTGTCACAGACTCATGGAAGGTCTTGTTCAGCATTCCACTGCCAAAGCTTTTAAATGGAAATATTTAACTTTATTTAGTTTTTAGTTTAGTTTTGTTTTTTTTTTTAAGATGTCAAACATCTGTAATCAGAGTGGAAAAATTCAAGTTACAATGATGCTCTGGGAACTGTCACTAAACGAGACAGCCAACTTCTCCCTGTGGAGTCAAGTAAGATACAGTCTTCATCTTCTAGCAAAACCCATTCAGCAACCACTGCAATTCCCAGGAAGCTCAGGGACAAAGACTGGTGCCCAGTTCAGAAAACACCCAGTCCAAGAGCCCATGAGCCCATGCCCTCTTGCAGACATGAATATTTCCAAAGCTTTACAATACTTCAAACAACTATTTCAAGCCAACATCTACCCTAACACATGACAGAAAATGAGGTGGGCATAGAATTAGGAAAAAGAGTCTGAAAGTAATTTGTTTTGCTCTCTCCTTCTTCATTATAGACCAAGAAATACATTCCTAGGGTCCAGAAATATTGGCAGCAATGTCCTTTCAGATGTGTAGTCCACTTTGCCATTTTCTCTGTGAAAGTGGCTAATTATCTGCCCTATAATGAAATATAACTATATATCTACATATATATAATGATATATACTCTAGACTTAGGGGTTTGGCAATGGGAGATGAAATAGAGCAAGCTAGAGGGAGGAGGAGCCAGTTCTAAAGATTCAGAATGCAAGAAGAGATAAGGGCAAAGCCTGTGGCAAGCCCAGGCTTTCCCTTGTTGACTACCGCTAAATCCTCAAGCTAGATACTAAGATTTGTATCACCAACCACTCCCACATGAGTGACAGAGCTTTGCTATCTGAGTGGGTCTGTGCCATTTACAATGCCACTGTGGTCAGAGAACAACAGCAGTCATGCGTGACCAGTGCAGAGGTTGTTAGGAAGCAAAAGACTATCCCCTCAGCTGGGTATGGAGGTGCACGTCTTCAGTCCCAGCACTTGTGGGGCGGAGGCAGGCAGATCTCTGTGAGTTCAAGATAAACCTGTGAGTGTCAGGCCAGTAAGAGCCTGTCTAAAAACATAAATAAAGAGATAGAGAAGGCCACAAGGCTGAGGGAGAGAGGAGGGAAAGAGAGGGCACACATACAAGTGAACTCATAACCTTTTCACAATCCACAGAGAATTCAGGGAGTCCACGCGTGTGGGTAGGAAAACTTGTTCCTATTTTTATTTTCATGAACCTCAGCTGAGCCAGTATGTTTCAGCTCCTCCCTTTGTGAAAATGAGCAACAAGGTGGTGTAGTACGGCCTATTCCCGGGGCTTGGCAAACCAACAGAAGCTAAAAGTCTTCTTTTATCACCTTACAGTAGTTGTGGACATCGAAAACATCACTAGCATTCAATGCTCCCAGAAACTATGATGGTTGCAGGCCTGCCAGCGTGGCCTATTTTCATGTGTTAATAACGAAACATAGTATTAGTATAAAACAAACTTGTCTTAAAGGTATTTTGATAACTACTTCAATATAATTCTTTCCCCCATCACCTTGTGTATTATGTTTCATGAATTAAGAGAGTTACAGGCTTCAAAAGACTGCCAAAGATGCCCAAACACACAAAAATATCACAAGGCCAAGCGCACTGCTGCAAGCCTGTAGTCCTAGCTATTCTGGAGGCTGAAGCTGGCAGAACTAGAGTTCAAGGCCAGCCGGACCAGTTTAGCAAGGTCCAAAATAAAAGGACAACACAGCTAAGCAATGGGTGCTTGCTGAGCAACTGGGAGGCACTGGACTCAACACCAGAGAAGATGGTGAAGCCTTAGCCTTGGGTTAGAGCTAGCTGCTATAATTTGCCTTAGAGTCTTGAATCCCAATCGTACAACTAGTTGCTATGGGATTTGCAAGACGGAGACTGTGTTTACCACTGAAATTCCTCCATCAGATGGTGAACTGGCTGCCAAGCTAAGCTCTTTACTCCGCCTGCCTCATTAAAATAGTTGCTCGATGCCCGTGGAATAGCTACAGGTTTCCTGTGGCAGTTTCCAAATGACAACCACTTAAGCTAAAGAAGGTGTGACCTCAGTTCATGGGGAAAGTCATTTCTGCACCCAATGGAGCCAAGGCCCACAGGGATGGCCACGCCTCAGCTGCCATAAGGCACTTATGAAGATGTTCACACCCACTTTCAGATTCGAGGAATGCTACCCAGAACCACGCACACTGCAAAAAACAATCACTGGTTATAGCTTCCCGCTTTCCTTTCCAGTAAACAGAGCTGGCCACATACTCACATTCCTGAGCAGGGAATGAGCCCAGCCAAGGTCTCCCAGGAGGCAGGAGCCTCCGCTATCCTAGACAATCAAGCACACCCAGCTATCCCTAGCAGTGACATTAGCCTGCAAGGGTTTCTCTGGACTCCGTCCCTGCTGAGGCTGTAGGCTCCAGTGACCTAGGATTGAGCCTGCAGTACCTCTGAGCCCAGGACACAGCACAGTACTGAGCACAGTAGGCTCTCGACCAATGCTTGTCGAATAATAAGTTAATAATGGTTTCCTCTCTTGTTTCTCTTCCCTTTTGTGCCTTTCTATCTTCTTGCTTTAGTAGTTGGGGATTTTTAAAAGGGCATATTCATAAATTATAGGGCAAAAATAAGTTTATAGGGACCCTGGCTGGACTTTTCTGGAATACGTACGACATGGGAAGCAAGAAGTCCTTGGGGAGTCCGTCACTTGGGAGGGGATGGCACATCTGATAGGGGATGGAAAGGCAGGTCTAGGGGATGCACATGAGCAAGAGGTTTGGAGTCAGCCACACACATAAGCCAACAGCCATCAGGGAAGGCAGATCTAAGGACTCAAATAAATAGAACAGCAACAACAAAAAAGCTAAAGCAGCAGGTATGAGTGGCCCCACCCACAGCCTTAGGGAACACCATGTTCCCTGACAGGACATCATTCTTAACCTCTGAGTCAGACAAGAACCTTCCTATACAAAGTAAGCAGCAGCCCAAGTTCCCAAAATACAGCAGGGAGGTAAATCCCAATCAGGGGTGACGCCATTTTCAAAAGCTCACCTGTCGGCTGGATCACCACGGTAGCCACCTCCACAGCTTTTTCCTGGATCTCCTGCCAGTTGCTTTGCTCTGTGATCCACTCGCTGACCACACACCGATAGGAACCCTGGTCTGCAGAGAGTGCCCTGGCCACGGAGAGGCGGTAGGCGTCGCTGCCCACTGTGTCTAGGCGCACGTCCCCACTGTGGTAGCGCTGCTCGTAGCCAGGGCCTGGATGGAACCTGCCCTCGTGGCTTAGGGCTAGGATGCTGCGGTGCACCGGCCCACGGTGCAGTTCCCACCGAAGCGCCAGGTGAGTGTGCAGCGGAGACATGGTAGATGCGATGCACCGCAGCTCAAAGGGCTCCCCCTCACGCAGGCTCAGGCTCGGAGGAGGCCGGGAGCTGGGGCCTACCACCAGGGCGTCGGCCAGCACTGCGGGGGACAGAGGGAAGATGTCACTCAGTGGTCACTAATGGTCTGACCCATAAAAAAAAGAATAGGCCGCCTTCCATGACTCTGGCCAAGAGCCATGGCAGCCACCCAAGAAGGGTTCCTCATCCCATCTTAAAGCCCAGATGGGCAAGTCACCCATTCTGATACACCCACAATCTCAACTGACTTTCTGAGTTGCAATATACAGAAATTAAAATGAGGCAGTAACAAAACTCCGGCTAAAATAGGTTTGTGGGTGCTTCTGTCACCATGACGCAGGTTACTCGGCCCTTTGTGTCTCAGTTTCCCAGAAAGGAGTGGGTGATGACTGTACCTCCTTCATGGAGTCATCCAGAGAGTCCAATAAGTACCAGGACAGTGCCGGGCACCAGGATGAAATAGCCTGGTATGACTGCCAAGTAATCCTTTGTTTAGAACACGAGGCTGGAGGAGGGTGCCTACAATCTAGAGACAAGCGAGCTGCCAAGTCAGGATTCTGGCGGGGGGGGGGGGGGGGGAGGAGGTACCTGTGGCTCATATCCTGGGTAGAGAGTATCCACAAAAGGAAGGGGACAAGAAATGCTGAAGGTTCTGCTGCTAACTCTTAGCACCTACTGGAAGAAGCCACCACTGTGGCTTGTCTTATTACTTTGTGGGTTCTTCTTTTTCCCACCCTTTCTCCTCCCCCCACCCCCGTTTCACCCCCTATCACTAGCTAGGGGAGAAAAAAAATAGAGGGGAAAGAGAGAGATAGGGATCCTTGAATCTGATTTCTTCTTTGAGCACAATTACTAACAAACTGCAACCAAACCCCTTGAATGACCAATAACAACCCACCCCACCTATTAGGGCCCATAGCACTTATACACCATCTGAAAAGTTTCCAGAATTCCAAATGTCACACAACACAGAAACTATCTGCAGCTGGCAAAATCACATCTCTGCTAGAGCATGAAGCAAATCATGTTTTCTCACACCTGGCACTAAAACAAAACACAGTCTTAGAATATTTCTGTGTGTGTGTGTGTGTGTGTGTGTGTGTGTGTGTGTGTGTGTGTGTGTGTGTGTTTTAAGAAATCAACATCCCAGAATTCTCTCTGCACACCACACCACTTCTGTGGTCTAGAAAAGGGAGTAGATTTGGGAGAAGTGATGTGATGGATGCTGATCACGTGATCCGTGCATTCAAGGTGGGGGCTGTCTACCAAGGGCTGGGAAAATCTTCCAAGCACATCAGGAGCTACATATGTGGATCTTCAAGCATCACAATTCATCAGCCCCTTGGCCTTTCCCTTGATTATACACTCATAAAGGGATCACTCCAGATAGCAGAAACTGTTACTCCTTTAGAATACTTCCCACAAGCCCATCACCTCTACAAAACTAAAATAGTGGCCTTCTATTGCATACAGTGAGTACAGCCAGCATGGCCACACTCTCAAGTACAGTTCCTCATGGAGGAGAAGGATGCACAGCGTCAAGGCCCATGAGTTCAAGGCCAGGCACATGCTGGACCACATCTACCTCCTGCCAGAGACTATACCTGGGCAGCCAGTCAGCCTCTCTCATGCTCTCCTTCTGCTCTCCTGAGCCAAGAAAAGCCTCCCCTTACTTCTCTTGCCTTCAAAGACTAGTGGAGAAGCAGGGAGACGAAGGAAGGGGTGGGGGGCTCTTCTGTCTCATAATATATCTCAAGGGTGTACCTGACCTGATAGAGGGGTCATCTGCTGTACTGTTTAACTCAGAGCAAAAATGTCTAACAGTAAAAATCTTAAAAAAAGAAAAAAATTCATGATCTTTTTTTCCGCCAAGCTCTAGAAGTCAAACCAAAGCATGGATTTAATCACTCTACCACTGAATTTCAAGGTTTCTATGTCCCAGCCCCCAACCCTAGATGGAGTCTCACCATGTAGCTCAGGCTGGCTTTGAATTTTCTGTGCAGTTC
The DNA here is from genome assembly GCF_907164565.1 of Psammomys obesus. Lineage (NCBI taxonomy): Eukaryota > Metazoa > Chordata > Mammalia > Rodentia > Muridae > Psammomys > Psammomys obesus. Next base: position 2,035,093 of record NW_026585685.1, read on the forward strand.
AGCCTAGGCTAGTCTCAAACTTTCAACCCTCCTGCATCAGCTTCCAAGTGCTGGGATTACAGGTGTGTGCCACCAGAGCCAGGTACATTCTGTATCTTTTTATGGGAAGATGTAAGAGGTAGATTTCATAGCTTAATGCCTTGGTATGTATGAAATGGCATGGCTGACATTTCATTCCCTCCTGGTCTGTCTGGTAAAGGAAAAGCAACAGCTGCGCTATAGCAATTTCTACCAACCACGACAAAGAGTGGACGCCTGACCAGCCCACTACTTTTCTATTATCATTTTCTACTTACACACTCCTGACCTGAAACAAATATTTTCAGAAAAAAGACAGGGCACAAATAAACATACAATGAATAGTAATAATATTGTTTCTGTTTTGTTAGCCTCAAATTAAAATGGCTTCTTGCTCATTTACTAATGAGCTATGTCGTTTTAAGCAAGTAATTAACCTATGCTCTTCCATCTCGAGTGTAAATTAGGGAAATTGCCTGCCCTATCTTCTTCACTGGATTCAGATAATTGAATGTGTGAGCAAATCCAACAGCACTTGAAGGCTGGGAAAACCCAAACTCAAGCTATTGCAGATACCTATGATGTCAACTTTGCCCGGCAGGGTTCATGAAATAGCAGTAACCACATGGTTTTTCGTTTACAAGGAGCAAGCACAACTTCTGATGCAAACAGGTATTAACTCAGGAAGATCTCAGAGAAAAAGACATGAAATCAGAGTGTCTATTCCTCCCTTAGAGCCGAAGCTCAGTGATGCCTGCCAGCTGACGCAGCTGGAGAGGCCTGGCTTGGGTTAGCTCTCCTGTCCCCACACCTTTTAAGGCAGGCTCTGTTGGACAGAGGAAGCTGAGGCATGGACTGAGCCAGGAGCCATTTAGCTGACAAGTGGCAGAGCCAAGAGCTGACTGCACAGGCGAGCTAGCTCCGGAGTGGGACTCCCACAGGTGACCACACCATGGCACCTACAACTCACTGGCCACAGGATACATCCGAATTACACCGGGAAAGGGGATGGGGCTCCCAGGGGACAACTGGTCCACCCTCTGCCTGTCATCAGGTAAGACACCATCACTGCCATGGACGGGAGAACCGAGTCTCTTTGCAGCAGCAGAGGAAAGTCTGGCCCTGTTCGAAGACCGTACCTTTAACCTGCACTGTGTCCTCATAGTTGCCCTGGACAGTGGCATCTGTGCTTGGGGTTGAGCACTTGTAGTGGCCTTGGTCCGAGGGCTGGACATTCTTTATATGCAGTTCCACAGCATCATTGGCAGTTCTCCTCAACAGGATGTCACCCCGCTGCAGCCGCTCCCGGTACAGCTGTGCCGGGAAGCCCGCCTCCCAGGTGCTGGCGAGCTCCACGAAGCTGCTCCCCAAAGATGAGAAGCTCCAGTCAAAGTTTTGCTCGCTGGGGCCATCATAGTCGCTGACGTTGCAGGGGATCACCAGCTCGGTGCCTACCACTCGGACCAGGGTGCCCGCAGGGACTCTCACCACACGCCCGCGACAGACAGCTGCAACGACAGGAAATGAAAGGTGGGCCTTTAATCACGGAGGTCCTTCTCTGTATGAAAGTGACATTTGATGGATGCTTCTGCTCAGGGGTCCAGGGCAGAATGTGGCATCTGAGTCTCTAAGAAAATGGACCCTGAAGAAGGGGATTAGGCCATCCCTGAAATTATGGGTTGGAAGCAGCACCTTGAAATGAATGCCTTCAACACAACCAGTTTCCCAGTGCTGACAGGCAGACTACATATGAAAAGTGGGTTAACGGTGGCCTCAAATAGCTTTGTCTCTTCTGTTAGCATTTAACATATCTTTATATGCGATGAGATATGGAAAGGTCCTGTATTTAAGGAAAGGACATAGCTACGTGCGTATTTACATTTCTGCCCATCCCACATCAACCTTCATCCCTAGAGACCATTCCCAAGACCTGATTTATAATGATGGATGCCAATTTTCAAATCCTAGAGCAGCCTGCTGATAAAATGATTTAACTCCTGTTATTTGACATTGGTTATAAATTATTTTTAAAATATGACAATTCCACCAAGTATTAATTTTCTATTTTCTGGCTCATTTCCTTCTCTCTACTCTTCACCCTGATCTAAATTCAGAAGGCGGATGGGGAAGCTCAGAAGGAGGGAGGCTGCCTGCTGCCGTCAGGAATTCAGCAGCTTGTGGTGGGAGAGGAACGCAGCGGACAGGGCCGGCGGTGGGCTGGCATTACCTGCCAGGCGGGCACGTGATCCACAGAGCTGTGGTGCAGGGCACTTTGGGACAGGTGAGTCCCTTCGGAAGGTCTCACTACAGTGAACTTCACTCAGCACAGTTCTGTAGTGTTTATGACCTGGCTGTTAGACTTCTTTTTAGACTACTTCTCTTGATACAGCAATGAGTCGTACAGGAGACAGCATGGGCTCTGAGTCAAGATCAGGGTTAAATCTCTCTTAGCTTGGCTTCCTTGATTATAAAACGAGATAAGATGCTACCATGAGTTAATAAAACAGAATGTTAAGCTGAGAGTCCTCTAAGTTAATGCAGGTTCGATATGATGAGGCCTGCTAGTGTCGCTATTATAATTCCATCAGCCACTATGAGTTGATCTGTGTGCCTCACGCAAAATCCTTACACTGAATTCCAAAATCCAGTATGCCAGAGCATGGCCTTAATTGGGAATAGGGTCACAGAAGATGTCATCAGGCAAGCTGCGATGTGGTTATATGGCACAGGTAGGACTCTGAGCCAATATGACTGGCGTCCTTAAAGGGGAGCTAATTTGGACACAAAGGGAGAATACTGCACCGCCATGAAGGGAGAGATCAAGGTGATGCATCTAAGAACTGAGAACACCAAAGATTGGCAGCCAGCCAGCACAGGCTCGGAGAGGCAGGCCCAGCCTTAGGAGGCATAGGCTCTGTGGCTACCTCGCTTTGACCTCTAGCTTGTAGGGAAGAGGCGCGGTTGTTGAAGCTACCTGGTCTTCGGGGGGCATGAGTCCGAGGAATGAACACACCAGGGCTGCCTGGTTATTGCTGGTGTAATTTATGTTCTCCAAACTCTGTGGCCGCCTATTAATGGATTCCAAAATGAATTTATAGTGGTTGTGTGTGCTTTTAAAAATGGAATTTTAAATGAACAGGAGCGATTAGAGTGCAGTGCACTCGGTAAGGAATAAATATTGCTACATACAGCACTTCGTTAGGTAAACAAAGGTATGTGTGAATATTATGATGAAAACATGGCATAAATTTGGTTCAAGGTTGAAAAAAAGTTGGGGGTCGTTTTTAAAAAACTAACTCTTGTTTCCTCTAACCTCAAATGTATTATCAATTATCATTTTCTTTGGGAAAGGAAAAAGGAAGCAACCATGTGAGAGAAACACTGACAGAGACAGTGTGAACACTATTCAAGTACGGGGACTGACTGTCTTCCTGTCCTAACTGAGCTGGGGACAGGCCCAAAACAACTTCCTGCCCTAAGAAAGGCAGCTGAACCCCAAATCCACCTCTGTCATGAAAATCAAATAAAGTAGGAATGGGTTTAGCATGTGTAAGGCCCAGGGTTCCACCCCTAGCACTGAAAATAAATAAGAAAGCAAAACTAAATAAAGCATTATATTAACCCCAGCTACTCAAGAAGTCAAGGATCACCTGAGTCTAGGAGCTGGTGGCTCCTTGACCTAGCAAGACCCTGTCTCAAGACCAGAACCTGGAGGAGTAAAAGGCAGGGAGCAGAGGGCACATACATACTCTACATACATCTGTATACACGTATGAAGTTACTGAATAACTTTAAAAATCAGAATGTAAAAGTTGGTAGAAGCATGGGCGGTTACATGTCCACGCAGAGAATAGGAGAATAACCCCAGGTTCTGCTGACCAGCGCTAAAAAGGCTGTTTTCTTCCAGCGGCAGCTCAGGGCCTACAGACAGCCACGGCCCACAGCCTCAGTCAACACTTGCTGCAACAGACTCAGGCTGACCTTGAACCCCAGATCCTAGGAATGGGAACCTGGGCGAAGATGGGGAAATCCCAATTCCCCTGGGTATTTTCAACTTCTCCGAGAGACGATTTTGCTCCTGTATTGTATGGAGGACTGTCCCGGGGCAGCCCTCCTGACTGCAGAACAAAGCTACTCAGAGAACAGCAGATCTGGGAGAACACTCAGACCACAGGGAAAGAGAAGCATATGAATCTTCAGGCGTGGTCATGCCTTCCAACGTGTGCGCCCATGAACATGCGTGCCTCTTTCCGTTGGACATGGCAGTCTCTTGCAATTTGCCCTCATGATTTTTTTTTTAAGTTAATTTTCATCTCTAGTAACTCAAAAGAGTCTTTAAAATATCTGTCTACTTACAGTGTCTGACCCTCTACAGCCATGATCACCGCTGCTCAGAAAAAGAAACAAGCGGTAATTCTTTACTTAATTTTAGAGATGGCCAGACAATTCAGGATCTCCCATGAGAACCTTCACAGCGGCACAGAGGTAACCTTCGGAGAACCACCGAGCCCTCTGCTGGAGCTTCAGTCTCTATAAAGTGGGCACCCGAGTACCCGGGGCTCTGAGTTCAGATACCCAGTGCCTACATAAAAAGCTTCAAGTGGTGCTGTACAGCTGTAACCTAGTGTGCTGGGGGAAGGGGCAGATACAGGAAGATCCCTGGGGCTTGCTGGTCCCCTTCAGTCTAGCTAATTGGTGAGAGACAATAACCCCCAAAATATGGAGCGCTATTGAGGTACACACTCAAGGTATACCTATAGGCTGCATGCTCACACGCACACACGTTCATGCACAGCTGGACACATGCACGCTCCCACACAAGAACATGTGCACACACATATATACCACATACATACACATGGAGAAAAAAAGGAAAAAAAAATGTGGACATCCACATCGACACTCCATCCCACCCCTCACTCCAGGATTTTCCAAATGGGTAAATATTTCCTATCTCTATCCCTTGGCAAAAAGCTGGCTCCCAGGGCCTTGGGCCCTGAACCTACCCCCCTTCTGTGGTTTCTGTCTTTATTCCTAGTGACTGGAGTTCTGGAAGTGAATCCAGCGCATTATCTCAATTCTCCAAGCTCTTTCCCACACGACTACCAGAATCCTTTCATTTATTTTTTTTTTAAACACACAAATCCACTCATTCCATTGATCAAAAATTTTTAAAGATTTGTTTTTATATTGTGTGTATTTTTATATCTGTGTGAATCTCTCTCTCCATGCCTGTCTTTTTAAAGATTTACTTTACGTGTCTGAGTATTCGTATATCTACATGTACGTCGATACCCTATGTGCACACCTAGGGTCTGCCAAAGTCGGTGTTGGAGTCCCTGGGACTGAAGTTACACAGTTGTGAGATGGCATGTAGGTGCTAGGAATCAAGCCTGGACCCTCCAAAAGAGCAGCCACTGTTCCTAACCACTAAGCCATCTCTCCAGAGTCCTACGGATCAGAATTCTTCAATGGCTGCTTACCATATACGGTAAAAACTGTCTCCAAGTAAGCAAACCCCCTGGTCCAAGCTTCCCTCTCTCTCCACCGTTACTGCCATAACTCCCTCACTGGCTTCTTGGCTTTCTACCCACTACAAAGTGGCTTTCAAAAATACACAGTAGATTATATTGTCCTCAACCCCTAACTTCCAGTCATTCGACATTTCACCCCAAATCTTTACACTGTTTCCTGGACTCTACATTCTACTCCATGATTCGCTTAACTCTGAAGATTTCCTTAAACAGACAAGAGCCAGTGTAACCTTAGGGCTCTTGAAACAATGATCTTTGATAATCATGCACTTGGGTGGGTATACATACATGCACGTGACTGCAGGTGCCCATGAGGATGGACATATCAGGTTCCTCTGGGTCAGGGTGTCGTGCCCTGCCTACAGGTGCCGAGCCCCGAATTCAGGTCCTTTTGCAAGATCAGTCAGTACGTGTTCTTAACCACTGAGCGGTCTCCAGGCTCACACTCGGGGTACTCGCCTATCTCTTCAGGTCTGAACTCTTGACGTCACTCATCCTACTGCTTCTTCAACCAACCCTTCCCGGTCCCCTAAAGTGCTACCTTCCATTTTTATTCACCCCCAAAACCTCCTCTAACCAGGGGAGATTAATGTATCCTATGCACACTCATATACTCTTTTTATTATTTATCCTCCATCTCTTCCAGTATGAGCAGTGACCGCTGTGTGTCTACAGCAGGGCCTGGTTCACAAGCTGGCCAATAAGAATCTGCCAGATGAAAGGCATACAAGGTTCTTTACGACCTTTGCTAGCAACCTGTCTCACCTCCAAACATCCTTCCCCATTAACGTTTATCCTTCAACAAACACAAACCACCTTCCTTTCTGAAAAATGCCACCGTGCCCTGTGGTGCCCAGGGCCTCTGCTTCACTGTTTCCTCTGACCAGCGTGGCTCTCCAGCAATCCTCCCTCCCAGAGGAGGCTTCAGGATGACTTCCTCCTCCATGAGGCATCTTCCTTCCCCAGGATCACTCAGGTACTCCTTCCAACCTGCGCACGTACCAGGAGGGAAGCTATTTTACAGTGCTGCTGGGGGTGAGGCAGGGCACGCAGATGCTTGAAAGAGCAAATTCTAATCCGAAAACTCAGAAACCTGAACAATGTCTTGCATGCCAGAACCTGGGGTGTCCTCCCATCCGAGCAAATGGAGATTTCAGATTTTCGTAGTTTCAACTTGCCAGCCACAATCTGGTATTTAGTACAGATTCCTCTTAATATTGTTAAATAGCGACAAACGATACTTAAAAATAAATATAACTTGTAAAAGGGAGAGCATATGGCTTTTCTCAAATCAAAAAGAGGAACTGCAGAGCCAAACTTGCCAATTTTTGTCACAACCTTTGGTAACAGCTGATAACTGAGAGAAAGAGGAAAAGACAAATTTCCACTGAGTTTCCAAGTGCTACCAGTATTTCAAATTAAGAGTCCTAATCATTTCTGAGCCTAAACAATGCTACCATAGCTCGGCATAGAAAGGCCTCTTCTAAGCAACAGTTGAGGGCCAGTGAGGTGACTCTGTGGGTAAAGGGTACCTGCTGTGCCAGCCTGGCCACCAGCTCCAGCTCCAAAAGGCATGCTATGGTGGAAAGAGAAAGGCCACGTTGTCCTCTGACCTCCCACCCGCATGGAGGGGTGCGCATGCCCATATACAGGCAGGAAGGCATACAGCAGTAATAAAAAAAAAGTTTAGTATCTTTTTTTTTTTAAATCAAGGTTTCATTTGTTTCCAGGGGTCAATATAAGAAACCTTTCTTTGAAAGCCATTTAGTTTAAAGTTATGTTTAGTTTGTTGTTTAGTCCAGGCTGGCCTCAAGCTCAATGTCCTCAGTGTCTTGAATGTTGGGAGTAAATGCCTGTGTTACCTACCGTGCCCAACGGAAACCATTTCTCTGCTTACTTTAAGGTACTACTCGGAATCAGTTGGGAGAGGGTTTGTTTAACATTCAGGAAGTACTGGGTTCAATCCCCAGCATTGCATAAACTGAGCCTAGAGTCAGGAAGATCAGAAGTTCAAGATCATCCTCCGCTGCACAGCCAAGTAATTCTAGCCCACAGAAGAGTTACTCAAGTCAAGAAGGTACTATTGAGGATGCTATCATGTTGCATTACAAAACTCCACCTGACTGAAACCCACTAAAATTTAGTTTAAAACAACAACAAAAACACCCCAACAGAGCCCCATTATAAAACAAAGACCAAAGCTATGGGACAGCTGTACCAGCATCCCCTTCCAGAAAACACAAACTACAAAGGTATCTTTGACCTTTGGGGCCACTTATGATACCCTCAGAACACGTCAAACCTTCCAGGCTTCTACACCAAGTGAGTTAGCAGCAATCCCCGCCGCTAAGAGCCCTGCACTTGCGACAACCTGCTCAGCTGAGATCCGCTTAGAGAAGGCTCAGAAGCGTCCGGCCTCCGCACCCAATGCCTTTGGATTCTTGGTAGAACACGGTCCAGTTTCTTCAAATCATGGAATTGTTCTTGGAATGAGTTTCCGTGCTCCTCACAGAAGTAGTGAATGGGGGGGAGGGGGGATACTTCAGATTACTCATTATTGCTTGCTGCTATTAATTATAGGCCTCTATGGAAAAACATTTTTGCCATGTGCATCCTGTGCTCCTAACTGTATATTTTACTCTTCTTAATCCTCAGAGTATAAATTGTCTGATGCTCTGAATAAAGTTGGCTATTGCATGAGAGTTTAGTCTGCCTCATTTTTAGGCTCCATTCTACCAGGTCCCCAAATCGAGCAGTAAACAGATTCTCATTTAAAGTGGTTTTTATTAAGTCTACAGGGAAAAAAAAATTAATAAAATCATTTTCTAACTTCATCGGTCATTATTTCAACTTGTATGTCTTCCCCTTCCCCCCCAAAAAAAAATCATATAAAATTCATGTTTCTTTTTGTACCCTGGCTTCAAGGAGCATCGGTATTAAATATGACATTCAACTATGAAAATCATTTTGCTTAAATTCCAAATAATCATTTCCTTTCTTCTTACTTTCCATGCTACCTTGTGAGCTCTCTTTGCACCTCTTTGTGTATTTCACTATAAGTTCCCACGAGGTATTTGAGGGAGGGGTAAGTAGGCCTAAATCTAAGAAGTGGGTAACTCAGATTTCCCCTTGTAGGAGACTGTTTCTGGTATAATAAACTAGTGTGGATCAGACAGCTACCTGTGGGAAGCAGCACGGTGGTCAGGTTAAAACTGGGGCAGCCTGGATCAATGCCTCTGTGAGGGATGAATCACAGTCATGTGAACCCAATCATGCCCTGTGCTTCTACTCTTGAGAAACCTGCCAGATTCTTAAGTGGTTTAGGCCAGGAAATATACGTCCAAACACAGAGCTTTGAACAAGTCACAGAGCCAGGAACTAATTTGAAGAGCCAAGATGGGGGGGAGGGCAGACAGGGACAGGGGATGGACCTGCCAGGGGATACCAGCCAAGAAGTGACCCTGGCAAATATGATACAGGGCTTCTCCTCTCACACAATGGATATCTCAACGACTTATCAGAAGGCAGGATGAATTGCTGGGAGGTTAAACACAAAAGAAAAACTAACAGGTTAAACCACACCTGTAATCCCAGCACTTAGGAGGCTGAAGTAGGAGGATCCCAGAGAGCCTGAGGCCAGCAGAGTGAATTCCAGGTCAGCCTGGGCAAATAAAGTCAAACAGCAAGGCCTGCTTCAAACAGCAAGCTGCCTAGCAAGTACATAAACATTTTTATAACCAACTCACAGGATGAGGATACCAAAACTGGAATTCTGAATTCAAACAGCTTCTAGCTATAAGCCTGGAAGGGCCACGTTCTTGGATCGAAAATGCAAAGCTGAAAAAGGAACTAGAGCCAGCAAGACAGCACTCTAGACTGGCAGCATCCGAGCTACTTACTGGAGAAAGGGAAGCTTCTTGATTTTCTGGTGCAGCAGGAAAAAAGCATATCTTCTTGGGCAGAAGATGAGATCATCCAGGGACTGAATGGCTTCTCCACATTCAACTATCGCTTACAGGGCAGTCACGATGCTAGCCGGGCTCCATGGGAGAATCACTGGTCTGTTAAGTTCAAGGCCCCTGGGATCAACCCCTGCTACCACACAGAGTCAACTAAAATAATGAGCTGAAGAGACGGCTCGAGGTGAAGAGCGCGTACTGATCACGTGAAGGCGTTCGGTTCCCAGCATCCCCTTTCACAATCATGTGTTAACTACAGCTCTAGGGGTTCTGACACTGTCTTCCGGCCTCAGAGGGCACTAGCACATACATGTGCATACACACACACACACACACACACACACACACACACACACACGCACACGCACATGCACACACATGCATGAATAGAGATAGTAATAAAAAGTTTAAAAAATGAGATGACAGAATCAAATAGCTAAAAATAAAAGAGAAGAAACACACACTAGAGACAGAGACATAGGAATGGAGATACTGATGTGCCCAGACATGGAGACGAAAATAACCATGACCTATTAAAGAAGTAGGAAACAGGATTTTTACTAAACTAGAAGCTATTAAAATGGAAATTTAAATTCTAAAAAATAAAAAAAACGCAATAACTAATATTAAGGATTCACTAAGCGGTCCCGATAGCAGATTAGATGTAGCATAAAAGCACCCAGGATAAGTAATCTAACAGACTCCAGGTGTGAAAGGATAAAAACACACGACGGAGGATGTGAGATACGTGGGGCACAGGAAAAAGGTTACAAATATTTGCAAGAAAGTCCCAGAAGGTGTGAGAGAGAATAAATTCTTTAAGAGATTATGGCTAAGATTTGTCTTCAACTGAGTGCTTGTGTGCTGCAAAAGCAAGCTACATTCATTATATATCACTAGCGGGATAAATACGGGAGCGCAGGCCAGGAAAATTGCCGAGGCAGAGAAGGGGCCACAGCACAACTGAGAACTGACACTCAACGGAAATGATGCTCGTAAAACCATGGAACGGCACCCTTAAAGTGATGTCTCAAAAAGTAACTGCCAACTGAGGGAAAAGGGATGGGGTACTTTTAAGTGGAAAGCAAAATAAATATGCTTTCAACCAATTCACCACAAGGAAAAAGATAATTAATTGGCATAAAAAAACACACTAAGTAGAGTTGTTCAGACAGAAACAGCTGGTTCTTCTTGAAACACAAGACGGCAAAAAGAGAGAGACAAGAATGACTGTCCCGGTGGCACTACAGAATCTGACCAAATAATATCAGTGACATCTTTTGGATTCAATCTGTATACATAATGAAAATATATGAGTGGGGTGGAGTAGATTGGAGCTCAGAGGTCTCAGAAGTGGTGAAAAGTTCACTGGTAGGACCAGTGCAATGGCTCATGGGTAAAGACACATGCCACTGATCCTGATGACCTCAGTTGGCCAGAGAACTGGCTTTCGTAAGCTGTCCTGGGACCGTGTGTGCTCACACACATACAACATAAATGAAAATGCAGTTGCTGGGATATATATTTTAAAATAAGCCACATGTACGACAGATCTGGTATGAAAGACATTTATTGGATGGAGCTGGAGAGAGGGAAGGACAGAGAGACAAACATGGGGGTGGGGTGCAAGGCAGAGAGCAGCAGACCAACCATTAAGTACATGGCCTAGATGACATCAGAGGTAGAACTCAGGCAATGACACAGGATGCTATCAGGACCCTAAAGGTCCCTAAGAGGGGGCCAGTTGAATTGCCTGTACAATACAACAGTAGTATTTTTTTTAAAACTCACCAGTTGACACTGAGAAATCAACAATAGACAGGATTTGTTGTTTTTAGCTATTTTAATTAAATAATTAAATAAAGGTACATTTAATCAAAAATTATAAAAATTCAAGCAAAATAATAATTAAAAAAAAACCTTAGGCCAATATAAACTTTTCTGCATTAATTCTGCTGATGGTAAGTAAATTTGGCTGAAACAGTTACTGGTTAAATGTGTAACGATGTGTATTTTAACCTCTAGGGTAACCACAAAGATGAAAGGCTGAGCCCGGGGTGATGGTGGTGCACATCTGAAATCCCAACACTTGGGAGGTGGAGGCAGTTAGATCAGAAGCCAGCTTAGGCTCCATGAGAGCCTGTCTCAAACAGCAACCACCAAACACAACAAAACGGGAGTTGGGGGAAGAGACAGAAAACTATCCATACTTTTGGAGCGTCGCTCAAGTATTTACCCTGAAATGCATTCTGTCTGATTTATTAAGACCATACTCTGTGTCTCCGACATGCCATGCTCCGAGCTGAGCATCGTTCAGAGGACTTTGGTCCAACAAGCACACCAGGAGATAGGTGTTCCCAGCCTACTACAGATGAAGAGGACGCCTGATGGCCAGAAGCCGGTCAGGACAGCAAAAGTGAGGGCTGAGGCCCCACCCCAGCAGCTTACACACTGAGCTTTCTTGCAACCAAAAGCTGAGTTGGTTCTGCCTCTGTTGGTTCTGTCTGCTCTGAGGGAAGGAGAAAAACAGCTAGAAATTCCTTCTGAAATATTTCATACTCCCCAATGGGGGCAACAAAGCAACAGAAAAATGAGTCATGAAGAGGAGAGATAAGAGTTCTAATAAGTAGATAGGTGGGGAATGAAAAAGAGCCTTGTTAAAATAATTCCAGGGGGCTGAAGAGACAGCTCATTGGTTACTGCTCTTTCAGGACTGGAGTTTGGTTCCAGATACCCACAGTATGTGGTTCACACACACCTGTAACTCTCCAGGCATCTGACTCTCTCTTCTGGACTCCACGGGCATGCACAGACACAGCAATAAAAGTGATGGCAACTCTAACACACACGCACACACGCACACACACACAGTGGACCAGTATCGGTTTAGGAAGTCCTCTCAGAAGGGTGCCTGGCAGCCCTAGGCTCTGACTTCTCACTCTGCAGCAGATGGTTGGATAACAATGAAGAGCTCTTTCCAGATTACCACCTCCCACCCTTTAGCATACTCAAGAAAGTAATTAGCTGCCTTCAGGTTCCCTGTATCTGGAATAGCTGAGGAGAAGCAGGAAATGCCAGGCAAGGCTTTCTAGGTAAACAACTACACATGCAATGTGCGAGGCAGCAAGTTCTACCGGCAACCGGGCAACCGTTGGGATCATGAAGAGAAACGAGACAATAAAGACCAAGCTTTATTTATCGACCCTTACCCACCTCCCCCTGATAGCCACGGGAAATAATTTTATTTCTCAGGTTATCATCAACATTATTCTAAATCAAGACCTGCAGAGTGTGGCCTCGCTACAAAGCATTCCTGCAATCTGTTTCTATTATTGCTCAAATTTTTATCATCTGGCTTGCAGATTGGAGCCATTTGTAAGCTGTATCAGCTGCTACGATGACAGCGGTACAGGCAAAGATGAGCCCTGAAATAAGGCGCTCAGGGTGCTTTGGTTGCCAAAGACCCCGAACCCACCCTTCCCCGGTCCTCCAGGAGATCAGGTGCCCACGAAGTCCTGCAAAGATGTCCCAGCCCTCCTGTGAGCTAGACTCCAGCACACACAGAAGCACAAACTTGCAAACCTTATAGTCAATGCCTCTGCCAGAGCTCCTGCCTCAACAAATGAAAAACCTTTGTCTCCCTCAGCCTGCCTCTGGGAGATCTGGCATCAAGGGAGCATGCCAGTGTTCGTCAAGACAGTTCCTAAGTGATAGGACAGCTGCAACGTACACATTAAACAATTTATGGCCAGCAGAGAAGTGAAATAAAGTCACACACGGCAATACTTCAAAATGCCTTCCCACAGCAAGGCATTCTACTAGAATGAGCCTTTTAAAAAAAAATGTTCAGTTAAGGGGGAGGGGTGGCACATGCCTTTAATCCCAGCACTCAGGGAGGCAGAGGTAGACCGATCTCTGAGTTCAAGGCCAGCCTGGTTTACAAAGCAAATTCCAGAACAGCCAGGGCTACGTAGAGAACTCCCGTTTCCAAAAACCTTTAAAAAGTTCAGTTGACCCTCACTGTTGGGGTTCAAACACACAATGTCTCCTATATGCTCATGTGTTTGAACACTTAGTCTCCAAGTGGTTTTGGAAGGCTGTGGAATCTTTAAGAGGTGGAGCCTAGCTGAAAGTATAGTTTGGCTCCACAGCCTGTCTGCACTCTACTTCCTGTTCCACAAGGAAGTGAGGTGGTGAAGAATACCAGACGCACACACTTGCCACCACGGAACCACCTGGCACCCTCCATCAGGGACCATATTAAGTAGATCTGTGAGCCAAAGTAAGCCCCTCCTCTCTTTAAATTGCTTCCTGTCAGGCATTAGGGCACAGCAACAAGAAAACGACCAGTGTGCCCTCTAAGACACACTAAACAAATGTGAACGATTGATTCAACGAACAAATGCAGTGCAAGGAGCACCTAGGCTGGGCCGTGGGCACTTGGTGTGTGCCTGGAGTCTTGAGAGGTACACGGCATAATGCAGGGAAGTGCTGACATGGCCTTCGGGGGGGGGATGGTCAAAAAAATTAGAGCAATCCCATACGAAGGGTTTGGTGGTGATGGGGGCTTCACACGGGGTCATTATTCCACCTGGACCTTTGAAAAATGGCCAGGTGAGGGGAGGAGCCTGGGCAAAGATCTACGTACAGAGCATGTGCCCAGGGCAGACGTGGTAGCCAGTAAATTACTCCAGGTCCTCTCCTCTATGGACTACCAGGGGTGGAGGGGGTTGAGGGTGGGGTGACGAGGGGTTGATCAGACCGAGGACCCGGGATGCTAACAGCCGGTAAAAACCACTTTCCAAGGAAGACACTAGAGCATCGGTTCCCAAACTTCCTAATGCTGAGGCCCTTTAACGCAGGTCCTCATGTTGTGGCCACCCACCCCCCAACCATAAGATTATTTTGTTTCTACTTGATAACTAATTCTGCTACTGTTATGAACCATAATATACCAGGATACCAAATACAACCCCCCCCCCCAAAGGGGTGGAGACCCACAGGTTGAGAATGGCTGCACTGGAGAGGTTTGGACAGTGAACTGTCCACTAGGCAGCTGGTAGGGGTGGTGTGTGACAGGCCACAGGGACGAAGACGGGTGTTCCAGAGGCTGAAACCATGTTCCCTCAACAGGCCTGTAGCCCTCTATGGTTGTTTATATCTAGAAATCTTTTGGCCTTCAGACTATGTTCCCTGGGTCACAAGAGAGGAAAGAAGTGACTGTTGGGAGACATGTTCTGTATCCACATGAACTAGAACTTACAGGTTCTTCACAGCCAGCGCTTCCACCGCCTCAATAACCATTATTACCTCCTGTGTCACAGACAGTGGCGGTAAGGAAGCCTGACAGGGCCAGAGGGCCTCCGCAACCAAGCACAGACAGACTCCCAGGTCACGACTCACATACTGGACTCAACTAACTGAACCCCCCGCCTGGCAGTGCTTCTAGAGAGACCATGGTAGGCAGAGGCCATACAAATCTTTGATGCTACATTATGGAACTGTGGGCCTTGGATTGTATCAACTTGGCTAAGCCCAAACTTCATTGTCCAGAATCATCCTCTCCCTGCAACTCCAGGTTAGAGTTGGACGAGAGAAAAACATCACGTGAGATCTGGGCAGTAGGAGGGAAGCCGCAGGCCTTCTGCTCTGATGGTCCTCAGGGTAGAGGCAGGGGGAGACAGAGCAGAAGTGCCCCTGAGCCCAGCTTGTCCTTGCTCTTCCTCTCCTGCGTCTTCCCAGAGGTTGCTCCTGTGGACCCCGTGACCCCCCGAGACCACTGGGTACTTGGATGCAAGCACAGAATTAAACAACGAGATAGATATATCCTTTGGGTCTCTACAACAGTCTCTTAGGAGACTCCAACTGCTTGGTTCCGGATTCCTCCAGTCTTCAGCTTGCCCACCCACCCAAGCACAGGACAGCCAATCAGTGACCGGCTCCTGACCTTCCAGATCCCCTTTCAACTTCACTTCCTCAGCTCTTCCCACAGCTGTGTGAAACCTAACTCCTATCCCATAATAGTCATACTGGCTCCACTTCCCTGCTGGAACTTAACCTAATAGAGCAAACTAAGTATTGAATCTATGCACTCAAGGACGCCGTACCAACCAGAAGCAGCAGACAGTTACAGCACTGCTCCCTACAGTTTGCAAACTGAGCTCACATGCTTTAATACTCACCCTGGAGAGGATTAAATAAGGAAACTGAGGTTCCAAAAAGTCATATGACCAAATGATAACTCTTTCTAAAAGAGATGGGGGAAAAAAAAACACTCTGAGGCAATTGGTACCGTTGACTAAACAGAATAACCCAATAAACACAAGATGATTTACAAAGATTCTCTGAACACAGACACAAATGGAGCACCAGCTATCCACAAGGATTGGCTCAGCACAATCTATAAAATGAACAGCTGCTGGAGGCCCAGGCCCTGCCCAGCATCCCTCACTACTCAGCCATCCTCGGTCCTCTCCACGTACAAACTGCCCAGTGTTGCCTGCCAAGTTGTGTGCGAACACCTGGTCCTCCTCTGAGCTGCGTATTTAAAGAGAACAGGGGATAGAGTCGGCTTAAGCTCGCAATGGGCACGAATAACACCTGAGCTGATTCTCCGGCAATGCTCCCCCACTCCCTACTTGGCCAGCCTCTCCTCTTCCTCCGACTTGTTCACCCCACCTCCAGCAAGACCTAGAACCTGTTCTTGAGATCTGAAGACCTTGCCAGGCACCATGGGTGGTGTGGGGTCTACAGTAGCTTCCCTGAGGAGGCTCGGAAAGAGCTGAGTGTGATTCTTTGCCATGCAAGTAATTAGATGGGATGGTCCTGGGTTTGTTTGCATGGCTTTTGAAGAAAAGATTAAATCAGTGAGACGGGAATGAAAATGCCTTGCATTCACAAACTCTTTCCTGCACACCCACTGTATATAGAGAGCCACACGAATTGATAGGCCCCCAGTTGGTCAATGAACAGGACACTGGTACGCACAGCTGGAGACAGAGAGATCCTACAACATGAAAAGCATCAGTAAGTAAAGGAATAGAGGGACCTAAAGCATTTCAGAGAAACCAGAAGAACAAACAAAAACAAATCAACTCAACCAGAGGACACGAGAGGCTCTTTTCTGTTGTTGTTTTTTCTGAGACGGAGTATAGCTCTGGCTGTCCTGGAACTCGATTCACAACAAAACAAAACAAAACAACAACAGAAACAAAACAAAAATTTTTGCTGTGGGAACCAAGTGATCAAGTCACATATATATATATATATATATTTTTTTTTTTTTTTTTCAAAATAAAAATCTACTACATTTTAAGTAAGTTTAAAGTTTTGTGTTGGGCCACCTGTATGGCTCTTTTGGCGGCATGCCCCACACATTGCCTTCACTCCAGCTGCAAGCTTTCTTTATTCATTCAACGTCATCAGGCAGAAGAGGGGGGTGTGCCACACCCGAAACCCTTAGGAGGTCAGAAAGAAGAGTCAAAAGTTCAAGGCCAGCCTGGGCTACATAGAGAGGCCTTGTCTCAAGGGAAAACAAAAACAAACAAACAAACAAAAACCTACACAAAACAAAAAAAAAGCCAAGAAGCACTGATAAATTAGGGTATTTCTTTCCCTGCATAGTTCCATCTGCTTGGAATACCTGCCCCTTCTCAGCCAGACAAAACCTACTGAATTTCTTGACTTAATGAGCTCAAATGAGTCCACACGGCTGAAACCTCGGTGCCCACCCAGGCAGAGTTCAGGCCTGCAGAGGGCCAGCCCACACATCAGCATTCAAGCTTGAAGCAGTCTGTCTCCCTCACTGGATGTGAGACCCAAAGGGGCAGAAGGCTTCCTGCACACCACATCCCCAGCCCAGCCTGACGTTATAGTAACTTTGGTCCCTGCTCTCTCCACATGTTCCTGGAATTTCAAAGGCATGGGTGGCCCTTTGCTTCTTCCTCCAGATGGAGGTTAACAGGAGTACTCACTCTCATTCATTTTTGAAACAGTCCCACACCAAGACATTTTCAACCAAGCTCTTGGCTGAGCTCATCGCAGGAAGCGAAGGGCACGTGTCTGGAGCAAGTGTGACAGCTGACTGTGACGATGACACCTGGCATCGTCAATGAGATGGGCTGTTAAGCACCCCAGCAAACGATCCTGCTAGTCTCGATACTCTCGACACCAGCTCAAGCCATGTCACGGCACTCCTTTTTGGGATAGTAACAGCCAAGTGCCCAAGTGCTTCAGAGCCTTAATGACATGCCACTAAAGTCTTTAGAAACGCATGCACAGATGAAAAGGTGACCACGGCAGCGACACCACTGGCCAAAGCACCTATAGCTCCCCGGCTTCCTTAAGCTCTTCTCAACTTTCTGTCTTTAACAATCCTTGGACATTTCTCCATCACCGCCTCTCCTCCCGTGGATGTCAAACCTGTCAGCTAAGGAATCAAGGGACTGTGTCTATGTCTGTATGTGCCCCAGGTTCTAGAATAATGATTGGCACAGAAGAGACAATAAATAATGGGCGTGAGCGACACAGACAGTGAGACGTGGCACAGGCTGCAGGCGGCAGCCTCACTGTCCTACCCTGAGACGTGGCTCGGAGCTGGCTGCTTGCTACAACAGTGATGACAAGCAGACTGTCTGTGGTTGGGACCAACCCAGCCACGAGGTGCTGGAAGCAATCACTGGGGTGAAGGAAGTCTGTTCTCTTCACTGTGAACCTCAGGATGAAGCTGAGGGGTGTGGAGCGGGGAGCAGATGCTGCTGTGGCTATACCAAGCCCACAAAGGGAGGAAGGGGTGGGGCACACTGAAGGGACAATCTACGTATAGTGTGTCTTACACACAAGCTGCCAAGAAAAGAGCAGAGGCGATCCACAGGAAGGACAGAGACTTTCTCACTCTATGTGTGTGTACGTTTGAGTGTGTGGCATGTATTTGTGTGTGTGCACATGTGTGAATGTGTGTGTGTGTCTGTGTGTACCACATGAATACATATAATATCCAAATATCCCACAGGTGCTTTCCAAGCATATAGGTAAATCCAACCACACTGCTACACGCTGAGGTGAGCAAGAACCCTCCCTGCCTCTGTGACCCTCCAGGGATGCCCGAAGAGAGGAACTTACCCAATTACTTATATACCAAGCACTGCACTGCACTTTCTGGGACTCATACTGATATTTCAGATAAGCCTGTTTGTGGGATAAATGGTTATTAAAGTGGGGCTCCAATGAATAAGCTACACAACTACATAAACCTTGCTTCCGCAGAACACCAACGAACATCCCATCCTTCCTCCACAACTGATCTGTGTCTCTTCTCGGGTGATAGTCCTCTGAAGAAACGCTGTGTTAAAAGACCTAAGGGGAACATCAGTAATTGTTTGGTGAGCTGTTTTCCTTGTAAGAAACAACCAAAAATAGGCTTATGGTCTGACTTATCACCTTCATTTAGCAAGCTTGCTTCCTGGAAGCCCCAGAAGGCTTCACGGGCCGTGTGTGCATGTGGCTCGGGCTGCTCTGTGGGCGCTGACGATGCTGCCAACACCTTTCAGGGTGACTTTGCACACAGTCTTCCTGTCCACCCACTCCCCTTCCCAGAATTTAATATCCACGGCCCCTGAGGTCTCTTACTTTCCTGGCTTAAGTCAGCTAATCCTTAAATGGGATTCCACGCTGGGCACATTCATCTCCTCCCACTGGTCATTTCCCTACCCAAACACCTTTCCACTCCCTGGCCCACCTGATCTGCAAAGGTTTTCCACAATAACAGCCCCCGGACCCATTTACACAGCCCTTTAATTCTGACAGACCCATATGCATGGCCATCTAATAACTCATTCACTCAGACCCTTAGAAGCACCCAGGATCCACCCCTTTGTTCAGTTACAACTGGCCCCATTCCTTCCTCTCGGGACTGCACTTCTTAATTCCTTTGTAATGTGTCACAAAAAGGAACACAGCAAAAATTCCCTGGTGCCTCTGAGGGAAAGCAGGAATGCCTTGTGTTGCAAAGGAGACTAGCAGTCAGGCATAAACATTTGTTCCTTCTACAGCCACAGCCATGCCCACTGACTAATATGACAAAGTGCCGCCATGTACCAGGCCCTGGGTCAGGCATCATCGTCTTAACTTGGATTTACTGTATGGATTTCTCAATCAAGGATGACAGACTGTAATGTCTTCTAATAAATAAAAAAACATTTGGAGGTGCCAGCTTTCAGAAAATGGAAAAATGAATAGCTGTGCCAAGCGCTTTTTTTTTTTTCCTCATTGAAATATAAGCTAAGAGGCAACACCCTGGAGCAACACCAAGTCCGATGTTGCTCCGGTCATCCAGGGAGACGATGCATTTCGAAGGCAGGGCGCACCCATCACCTCTAGAATACTGCTAAGCAGCAAGCTACTCAGCACTCAGAGTTCACCCCTAAAGGGGTCTCTCTTAGCCAATACTGGCACACAAGACGAGCGGGATGGCATTGCTGTACTTAGCTGCACCTCAAAGCATCCAGGGAGGATTGGGCAACAGCCAAGCTGTATCCAGTCACGGGCCGGAAGCACAGGCTCCTACCAGTGTCTCACAAGCTTTCTAGGATGCATCCCTCAGTGGGATGGTACCTAGAACCTTCCTGAACTTTCTCCTTTCGGACCAAGGAAGGATGACAATCCCGGAAACACCAGGGCACATTTAGCCAACTAAGGGTCCTACAGGGAGTAGGGGTGTCAGAATTTGAACTCTCCAACCTTTCCAGGAAGGGTGTCAAATCCAAAACAAGGTCAATGTTTAGACACATCTAAATATCTGTATCCCTTCTTGCTGTGCTGGACATGTGACACATGCTTGCAAGCCTAGAGCTTGGGAGGCTGAAGACTATGAATGGAAGCAAGAAGATTATGAAGACTATGAAGCCAGCATGGGTGGGAGGGAGGGGGGAAGCAGAGAGCAGTAAAGGAGAGAGAGGAGAGGGAGGTAAACAAGGAGAGGGCACACCAGCTGGGTAGGCATGCAAGTGCAAGCACAGTCTTATAGAGCAGAGCCATCAATCAGGCTCCATGGGAGACCCGGAGGATAAAAGTAGAACAAAATACAAGTTACATTTTTGAAGGTTGGGACTTAATTACACAATGCCAACCTACTAATATTGTATATCCTCAAATCAAAACTAGCACCAACAACAAATCAAAGGCAGGAATATAGTTAACGGTCAGCCGCTTTAAAATACTGGATGGGTTTTTACCATTTCTGTGTGTGTGTACTTATTTGTTTGTTTTCCCTAGATATTAGTCTGGAAGCCCAGTTGGCCTGGTGATGAGGATCCCAGAACCCTAGAGAACCCAGAAAGAGATCCCATTTCACAGCACACGAAATGGGTTGAGATAAGGAGCAGTTGCTGATACACAGAATGGCAGACAGGCAGACAATACCCAGAGCCGTTGGTGGCACCAACCAGTGACCAGCCCCAGGCCAGGCATGTAAGAAGCAGGCATGGGCTGCAGACCCAGACAGGGCTGGGGAAGATGGCAATGCGCCAGCAAAGCCAGGACCAACCAAGGAGCCCATATGGCCAACAGCAACAGTCAGTATGCTCACAGAAGTCTGGACATAGAAGGGAAGCCCTTCAGGACCAGTGAAACTAATCCTTTTTACAGGGGCAAGGAGCTACTCAGCAATTTGTTCAAGGTCAAGAAAACTATTGAGGAGAAGGAATAGGGCCAGGATCCAAGCCTCTGGTCTTCAAAGACAGTGAGACAATTGTACACACAAGCTAGCTACTTGCACCAACTCCGTCTCATGTGGAGAGGTCCATCTGAATGGTGTGTGAGTTTGAGTTTTACCAGCTCTGTCACTGACAGTGTGACCCTGAGCAGTTGGTTTCCCCGCCCAAGTCCCTCCATAATAACAGGACCAATCTGGTGTGGTCACAAAGCCTATTCAACAAGTCAATGCATGGTAAGTGTAATGCTTGGTACAAGCTGAACACTACACAGAAGCTGGAAAGGCATTTCCTAAGGGATTCTTACATTACTTGCTTTCTGGCCCCCAACTTAGCACCAGTTTTCACCATTTTCTCTACTGTATCTGGGGCTATGGGTTCTAGGAAGTTGCACGGCTCTTATCTAAGTGCCTGAGGCCAACCCTAGTCTGATATTAGAGCTAAACTGACCAAAACAACAGACTCTGATTAAGTGCTTTTTTGATGACCGGCTGCCCCATCAATGGTGGAGATTCTAGATCCTGGACCCTCAAACCCTCTGCAGAGCCATCAAACCCTGATGTCCCATTCACCTGTCTGTCCTACTTGCCCTCTTTGGCCAAGCTTCCCTATGATGTCCTCAGCGGCTCCCTCAAGTCCTGGGTCCCCCATCCTTCTAACCTCAATTCCATGGAAAGACATGATGTCATCCCTCCTACGTGCCAAATCTGGTGGATTAAACACAAAAGCAAGCTGGCAGCTTCCACTGCATGCCCACTCTCTCCCCATCCTCATCCTGCATTGCTAACTGAATGCCTCCCACATCCACCAAGCCCAGCACTAACTCACTCCAGTCTGACCATGACCTTTGTCTCGGTGCTCGCTGAGAAAGCCACGCTGCCATATATTCTGTGTGCTGTGTACCCTTGCGGACTTAAACTTCTTGCTCATTAGTGTGCATCTGAGGCTCCTAGAAATACTGTTCATGCGCAGACTCAGATCCAGCACAGCGGACGGAATCTGGAGAGTTCCCTCAGGCACTGATGTCGACCCCAGACCACGCCAGGTAAGTATGTATACACGCTGACTGGAATGTTTGTATTCTAAAGATAATTTTTATACTGATGACAATCCTACAGGAGAGGCTCTCATCCCATTTCCCAGCGATGGAAAGTGAGTTTCAAGGTAGTAAAGGAACCTATCTAAGGTCCCCGGTGTAGGAGGTAGAGTTTAAAGGAGGGCTGTTTCCAAAGCCTAAACTCAGTACATTTTTTCCCCTCCATGTAGGCTATTTTCAACTGGGAGGGGTACCAGGTATAGAAATAGTTTTTAAAATCATACATGTAATGGTTTATCTGTAACAAATTACTGAAGCCTTCTTAGGTGATTAGCCAGAAAAGAGATGGGTTACGCCACGGCACGGGTGGGATGGGCATGTTGCTCAGTGGGGGAGCACTTGCCTAGCACATACAAACACTCTTCTTCTCTTTCTTCCTTCCTTCCTTTGTAATTTTTTCAAAAACTCACCCAAGGGAGCTAATGAGATGGCTCAGTACGCAAGTGCTTGCCATGCAGCCGAGAAGACCTGAGTTAAATTCCGAGCGCTCGTGTAAAAACCCAGGGGTGGTGCAACTGTAAGCCCAGCACTGGAATGGTGAACACAGATGGATCCCTGGGGCTTGTGGGCCAGCAAGCCTCACACTTACACACACACACACACACACACACACACACACACACACACAGAGGAGACATAAAAATAGCCATCAGAGAGTAAGTTAGTTCTGCTGATCCAGACATTAGATAACATCCAGAAGCTGTAAACATGCAGAGTAGAAAGGGGGCATACAGAAAGCGTCTCGACAATGTGGGGACTATGGGGACTTTCTAGAGCTGCAAAGGCTAAGAGGACTGCGGGGGGGGGGCATGTACACTACAGCACTCCTCCCAAATTCTGCCTGTACCCCACAAACCCTTTTTGGACAACGCAGAGCTAAGGACTCCCCCTGAGCTCCAGCCTCACTGTCCCTGTTCTGTGGCGCCCACCTGGGACGATGTCAGGCTTATTCCCCTCTCCAGCTGTTTCCCCGAGTGGAAGAGCCACTCGCTAGTGTCTCCTGGATCCTACCGGTCAGGCCCCGCCCTCACAGTGGTCTTCTGCCTGGCACCCCGTTGGGAAGGCAGGTGACAGCCTCTGCTGTCTGGGATGTCCTTGCTTATCCACTTAGTCCTCAGCACTTGTTCACAAATCCACCTTCCCCGCGTAGCCACGCGGCGGTGTCCCAACCCAAAGACAGCCTTTCGAGGGCCGTGTTCGCAGGCGCAACCCTCCATGCCAGGCCTACACTTCTCTCTCTCTAGCCTTCTGGTTCACAGCAGTCCTTTCCGCCCCCACTCCTTCTTCAGCAAGCCAGCTCCCACTCATCTCGGCTTCCTTTCCAAGAGGGTGCTCCACTGGCTCTTTTCCCGACCCTCTCATGACTACTTCTAGAACTTTTCCTTCCGACCTGCCGTCAACCCCACTCTTTCACCCACTTTCTGCGAAGGTCCTAACCCACGTCTAGTACCTTGTGCCACCATGTACAGTAGACCTGAATCTGCCCTGCTCTGCTCACTTCAAAATCCCCAGCCCTCAAGATGCCTGACCTGTTTAACTGATCCTGGCTCAGGATCTGCTGGGTGGACAAACGAACCACACAATGTCACAAAGCTGCTTAGCTTCTTCCTTCCCTTCCCCCCTCTCTCTTTTTTGTCCCAGAGTCTTACTATCTAGCCCAAGCTACTCTTGAATTCTCAATCCTCCTGCTTCTGCCTCTCTAAATCTGAGACTGCCAGCAGACATTACCAAACCTGACTCCATTTCCATCTCCAAACAACAGCACATCCTGAAGAAGGGGTGGAATGCTGAGGATCCCTGAAAGTGACGGCCACTAGCCCTCATCACTGCACACTCAGCAACGATAGTATCTACAAGGCTCAAGGGCTTAGGGGTGGCCTCTGACTGGGGGCTCCCAGGACCCAATACCAGAATCCCAATACAACTGCAACCCACATGAAACTGACAGGGATTCCTCACCCAGCCCACAGGCTGTGAAGTACTGACCTGCTCCAGCTTTGAGCAAGAATGAGGAAGAGCCATTTCCAAGATATTCTTGGCTCATGCTCACTTCTAAGGCCTGAGAAGTAACCTATCTGTCTGCAAAGTGCCTCTGTGTCATTTAGATTCCGCGGCGGCATGCATTCTGCAATGAACCTTGAACCTGTGAGCACGACTCTGCTCTTTAATGTTCTCAGCCAGAATCACCCAAGACAGAGCAGCATCCAACACACGGTCCCTCGATCCCCTGAAACGTTCCAAGTGGTGTCGACGCCTCCACGTTCCAGCTGCTCACAAAGGTGTAAAACAGGCTGCACGTGGAGCCGTGGAATGTCATGCTTAAACTTGAACCATGCCACTTAGTGACGCCATAACCCAGCATAAACACTGGGGAGCACCGAAAGGAATAAGCAGTAAAAGAACCTAAACACACACTTCCATTGTCTTTTTGTCTCCTGGAAATCACACTGCTGGTACGTGGTGGCGTTTGCCACTGGGGCTGAGTCGGCTCCTTCCCAAAGACTGTAGTTGCTCTGTGTGTGTGTGTGTGTGTGTGTGTGTGTGTGTGTGTGTGT
>NW_026585685.1:2059972-2076704 GCF_907164565.1 Psammomys obesus
TGTGTGTGTGTGTGTGTGTGTGTGTGTGTGTGTGTGTGTGTTTGTGTGTTGGGGAGTAGAGGTGGTAGTCCAAGTTCTAAAAAAAAAAGAAGCCATGGACTCTGCCAACTCCAGCATTTCGCCTTTTCCAAAGATGAATTATTTAGAATTTTTTTTGCCACTTCGTGTTATTTTCCCAAAGCAGAGTCAAATGGCCCAGCAGCCCTGCCTTAAAGAAACCAACGCAATTAAACCAAATGGCTATGAACTGGTCCTGACAGCTTCCACCAACTTCATTTGATAAAGTGAGATGCAGACACACTCCGACAGACAAGCCCACACTTTATTCGCTGCCAGACGCAGCGCCAGTATGTACGTACAGATTCATCTATAGGGAGAAAAATCAGCTCAGCAGCTCATCACTAAAACCAAATAGCCATATAAAAGCCGCCTAGTCCGACTGCCCTGCAAGGAGTATCAGCGGCAACCACAGCGCCTATCCAGCCGGCTAATAAGAATAATTATAGCCAGGGCAGGCATTAATCAGCCTGGCAGATACAGGAATTCTGTTAACAAGGCTGAAATAAGTGCCAAGGAATCTCTGAAGACCACAGCACTTCAAAGGCTGTTTAAGCTTGGGGGATTCACTCGTGCTTCTCCTGCGAGCTTTCCTCTCTATCCAGTGCCCTGTGGAGCAGCAAGCTTCATTTGTGCCCCATTCATTCCTCTGAGCAGGCAAGGAGGACTTGCAGGGGCTGCAGGCTGTCACATCTGAGGAGTACGTGCTGACACCACTACTCCCTTCTACACTGTACCTGGGCCCCCACACACCCCGGATCCTATTTTAAATTACAGCTTTGTTTTCTAACCACGATCACCTTTGCTTTATCTAAAGCTCAAACAATGGACAGCATGTGGCATAGCGAGCAATGGTCAGCTGATCCTTAGCACGGACAGGATGGGGTCCTGCCATGACTGAAAAAGTGATTTCAGTCTTCTGGACACCCAAGTCCTCATCTATAAGAAGAAAATGACAGACTTTCCCAAGATGTCAATCATGGATGGATGGTAACCGAGAGCCTGGCTCTCAAGTGATAGCTATTGGTGTTCTGTGCCTGGCAGGTGCCCAGCCCTCACAGAAGCCACCAGAAAAGAACAAGGCTGGGAATGAGGCTCAGGAATACAGTGTACAAGGTCCTGGTTTCATTCTCTAGTACCATGGGGGGAGGTGGGGGAAACACAGTCTATCTTGTGCCATGCATTCTGTATAAGACTGCTTGGTGCCCCTCCAAATCCCAAATCCATCCTTCCGTTTTTCACAGTAGCTGACAGATGGCCGCCAGGTTCCTCTGTGTTTTCTAGCTTCCCTTGCAGCTAGTGTGACATGGAACTAAATTGTCTCCAATGGAACATACACAGAAATGATGTCACTTCCTAGCTTGGCCAAAGAAGTATCCATTATAACATCCAAGCTGTTTCCCTCCTTTGGGGGGCTGAAAAGTAAGGGTGACAGATAAATTGATCTTAAAAACCAGATGGAGGGATCAACAACTTGGGGACAAGAATGGCTGTGTGAAACAAGGGCCCACCCAGGGGGGAGAAAAGGGGGTCTTACTATTTGAACCACTGTGCTAGAAGTATACCTGTTAAGGCAGTTTAGCCTGCCTAATTAGCATAATACCCTTTTACAGCAATTGAATTTGAAAATAGAGGTGTGATGCTTTTGTCATTTAAAAGCTATTTCAGTAGATTTGCAATTTAAAAAAAAAAGATGTAGAGAATATATTAATCACTCTCCATAATCTCTAGGTCTCATGCTGCACACCAGTTAAGGTTTTAGCCCCACCTACCACCACGCTGCAAACTTTTCATGGCTACTCACTACACACACACACACACACACACACACACACACACACACACGAACATTCCCATTTATATATGTTTAGTTAAACACACCCTATGTGTTATCCTAAGGGGATAAAAAGAGAGCAATTCCAATGGGCTCCCTACTTTTGGAGAAAAAATCGAGTAGGGCTATAAGACTTGAGAACAATGACATTCGGTGTCCTGAACAGGAGCTATGACATGAAACACAGACTGCCTGGCCACCCTGAAGGAGCCAACAGTACACAGTCTCTCCAGCCCCTCCTCCTGCTTCTCCCCTCCCCCAGTCATCTCCTCCTCCCATCTCAGTACAGGGAACTCAGGTGCCGGTTCAGAAGGAGCCACACACTTCACTCACCCACACTTTAGGCTTTTCCCCTGAGCCCGGGGATGCTCTTCCATTGTTTCTTTCAAAATTCTAATTACCCTCAAGGCTCAGCTCAAATGTCACCTCTTCAGCAAAAGCAACCCCCACCCCCAAGTCAAAATGAATCCCACTCCTCCCTGCTTCTCCCCAGTGCTGGGCTGGTGTCAGGGCTTGTGCTGTTTTCATCATGTATCCCTCCAGCCCAGTCAACCACCCAGCGAGGTGCTGTACCTTGGTCATTCGCTGGGAACTCCCAGTACTGGAGGCACTACTCTATCACAGACAGAGTAGGCACTTATGAAACTCCATACAAATGAAGGGATGAAGAACAGACAGGGGCAAGGAGGGACTGAGTGGTTCTGGCCTGATCCTGATCAGGTGGGCTTATTGAGAAAACTTCAAGGCAGAAGAGAGCTTTCAGGGCAAAGGGATTTACATGGGAAGCGCAGGGTAGGAGGGCTAGGAGGCTCAACAGATTCCATGAACATTAGCAAGCAGGTCCTTAGAATGAACTAGCTAAAGCAAAAGAGTTGAAAGCGAACACAACAGGTATCCCCTGGGAGGAGAATCACTGGGGCGCAATGCACACAGGTGGGAACCCCAAAAGGATCCATCAGAAAAAAGATGACCTTGGAGGGGAGCTGGAGGAAACCAACAAGAGGAGCCAGAAAGTTGTCCTTCTGGGGAACCTCCAGGGCCTTCCTTGGCTAAGACAGGAAAAGCATAGTGTGGGTGAGCAGGGTGTGGGTTTCCCTTAGAAGAATGGACACAGCTTAAACCCATGCTTGGGAAAAGCTACAAAACAAAGGGCTAGGGTACAGGTGGAGGTCACAGCCCAGAGGGTCACCATGCAAGTAGCAGTGGCAGAGGGCAGCGACACTGAGATTCTATTGCGGCAGCAAGACCTGAGGGAAGACATCTCTTCAGCTTGCTTATCTATACACACCATTTCCGGGCTCAGTGTATCTGGAAAGTGATAGTCAGTCCACCCCTGCCTCAGGGGTCAGGCTGAAGCTACAGCCTGTGAGGTACCAAGGGGCAGAGTTTGTAGATGGCATGTCGGCAGTTCAGAGACTTGGTTCGTGAATCTGCATTGGCCAGTGGTACACAAAATAACTTATGTCTCATCAAGCTGTGTTCCCCCTGTGCCTTGGTTGTTGGCTGTGGTCTGTTTGTTTGCTGGGTGTGAGGGATGGAACCCAGAGCTTCACCAGCACTCTTCCACAGAGCTGCAACCCCAGCCCATTCAAGGGCACTCTTTTTAAATGTCTACCTCCTGCTACCCTCTGAGCTGCTTCATACCTAAGACTGCAAACTGACCACTCCAGGGAGAATCAGTCACATAAACCACAAAGTGAGTGGCAGCTGGGAGTGGTGGCCTGCGCAATCTGTGCAACCATAGGCCGTGGCCCTGCTTGACCCAGACACATAAGCCAATTCAATGGTGGGGAACATTTGCAGCTATGTCCAACAAATACACAACTTACAAGGGCAGGCTCCTGGTGGGGGGAAGTAAAGGGGCTAGGATCAGAAGCCACAGGACTATGGGATGTTTTCTGCACATGGGCTGTGGCTTTACAATTGTGGCTAGACCAGTTCTTGGAGGCAGTCATTTCCAGAAAACCCCTCAGAGGTGAGGTATCCCAGTAAGCAGCTAGAAAGGCTAGTTTGCACGCAGCCAGGACTCATGGGGGCTGGGATAGTAAAATCCTAATGCCAGCAGGAGGGGAGGGGTGGAGGAAGGCCTCCCCTGGGACCCTCGGGCCATCAGAAGTGCAGTCATTTAGCCTCTATGCAGCTGAGGCCTGGCTGGTATAGACAGCATCCACCATGTGCGCTGCAAAAGCTTGAGGTCTGTCTTCTGCAGGGGCTTGGAAGGGAAACCTAGGGCTGGGTCTGGAATTCCACTTGTCCTAGACGACACAAGGAACCAAGCATATAATGGCACTTGGGGAATCTGCCTTTCTGTACCATGGCAGGCACTAAATAAATACACCTCGTGGCTGGTTAAGATCAACCAGTGTATCTACGTGAAGATGGTGTCTGTGTAAGGAGTGAATGGAAAATGGAGGGGGGGGGGGGGGGGGGCCCAGGAAAGATTCCTTGGGGGGGGGGGGGGGGGGGGAGGATACTGGGCCAAACCACCAAGAGGCACCAAGGGTTTCCAGAGGGTAGAAGAGAAAGGGGCAGTAACGACGAAAGTAACAGGTAGAAAAGTTGGGAGAGCTGGGCTCTCGGGTCTTTGTGTATAAATCCGAGCCTAGCCGGCTTCAGGAAAACCTGGAAGGCAACGCTGAGGCAGATCTAGCCACAACTGAAATGATGGGGATGGTGGATGGTACACGATTGTCACCGAAACGCTCCGGGCCAGCCAGTGACCTTCGCGGAAGGAAGTTGGATCCTCTTGCTTCCCTGGAAAAGCAACTAAGCATGGGCTAACGAATGAAGAGCGACCCGGACCGGCCGCGGCTATGGCGGGGCACAGTAAAGGCTCAGATTTCCGCCCAGCCGGGCACGCGGGCCGGGGCCGCCCGCACCTTCCGGGGCCAGGAGTTCAAGGTGAGCCCGGCTCCCGGCGGCCAACAGGTAGAGAGCGCTGTGGGGGAGCCGGCCAGCGGCCACTCCCCCGACACACGTGAGGACCCGGCTCAGCCAGGCCGGGCGGCTCCGGGCACCCCTGGCGCGGGCCCAGGAGGATGTGCACCGGGCTCGGGTCGGCCGCAGACCGCTCCCCGCCCGACCGGCTGCCCCGCGCTCCGGAGCCGGGTCTCCCGGGAGCCGCCCCGGACACCGGGGGTGCCCCAGGCCCCGCGCAGCAGCCGCGCCCCCCCCGGGACCCCGCCGCGCCCCACGCGCACTCACCCAGCGACAGGAGCGCCAGCAGCAGCGGCCTCGGCGCCGGGCGCCCCATGCTCGGCCGGCGGGAGCGACTCTCCGCCTCCTCCTCCTCCTTCCCCGCCGCCGCTCCTCCTCCTCCTCCTCCAGCTCCGGCTGCTCCAGAGTCGGCTGCTCCGCCGGGCCGCGCGCCTGCTCCGCTCTCTCCCCGCCGGCCGAGCGAGCCCAGCGCCGGCGCGGACGTGCGCACCTGGCTCGGCGCGGCCCTCCGCCTCCTCCCCTCCCGCCCTCCGCCAGCCGCCGGGCCCCGGAGCCGGCCCCGCCGATCCCAGGGCGCAGCCCCGACCGCCTCCCGAAAGCAGAAGGGAAGAGCCGTGGCGTCCGCCCGCCCGCGC
The DNA here is from genome assembly GCF_907164565.1 of Psammomys obesus. Lineage (NCBI taxonomy): Eukaryota > Metazoa > Chordata > Mammalia > Rodentia > Muridae > Psammomys > Psammomys obesus. The sequence goes on from NW_026585685.1 coordinate 2,065,436, forward strand.
CTCCCACCCGGCGCTTTGCCAGCAACAAACACAAACTTTCCCAAGCCCCTCCCCGCTCCAGGTAACGGAGGAGGCGCCGGGGCCACCCGCTTAAAGGGGAGGAGACGCCCGAGCCCACCCAGCCTTCCCCTCGGGCCCCCACCCCTCGAGAAACTTTCCTCCGACCTTTAAAAGTTGGCCTGGAAGGCTGGCCTGGAAACCCCATCGCTGGGCCCCTATCCCGGGACGCCCAGCATTCCTTCGCTGTGGAATCCCCACGAGGGTCTCGCAGCCAGCAACCCACACGTACACCCTCTGGTTCCCAGCTGAGCATGCCACCCGCCCCCTGTTTAGCCCTTGCTAAAAATAATTACCCAGCTAGGATTGAAAGACCTTCAAAGGCTGTGAATTGCCACCCCCTCAAGGTCCAGAGGCCTGGTGTGCTTGGGAGAGATGGCCAGGCACTCTGAGTCAAGCATCAGATCCCACAAGCCTCGGACCTGACTGCCCACCACCCTGTAGTTGGGTGGGCCTGCCTCCATCCTCTCCAGGTCCCTGTGGTACTAATTAGAACGACTTCCAACGAAGGTGCCCGTAAAAAAAGAAAAGAAAACCCACACCATCCTATTCTTAGCTGTAGTGTTTCAAATAGTGTCTGCCGCGCGAGACTATATTCATTGCTGTAAGTGGACGCGACTGGGTTTCCATTAAAGACTTTTTCTTCCCACAATAGAGTTCTGTGCTTTGGATTTGAATACAAAAGACTCCACAGTGCTGGGGGGGAAAAATCAGTGTTCCTTGTTTAAAACTTCAGAGGGATGATTCAGACACTGAAAAAGGCTCGCTGGTATCCCGCGACCCCCTCCTCCCCCCGGCCTCTCATTAATATATGTGAAACAAATCACAGATGTTCCTAGGGAAACTGCCCTCTTTGGTGCAGAACATCGCCCGTTCTGACTTCCACAAGTGTTTCTCATTTCTGCTAACTGACATGTGACTGTGAAGTCAGGTGTGAAGCCTCCCGAAAGAGACTCTTAAAAATTTATTTCCAGCCAGGCATGGCGGCCTTCACTTCGCTCTGGAGGTAGAGGCAGGATCACTTCAAGGGCATCCGAGGCTTCAAACAGAGCTCAAGGCCAGCATGGGCTACGAGACACCCTGTTTCAAAAGACCAAAAGAAAGAAATTCCTGGTGTTTCAACAATGGGAATTTACCTGCAGGGTGGCAACAGTTAAACAGAGTTAAAAATCATAACTTTGGTGTCGAGTATCTTTTGCCTCAACGATTTTTTTTTTTTTTTTAGTTTCCATCTTGCCACCAAGCCTTCCCCAGAGCTTCCCTGCCCCCACCCGTACCCCAGTTGTTCCTTTTCCCTCCCCACCTCAACCTTTTCCTAGACTTTCTGAGGGAAGTTTAATTTTCTTTTGTTTCTCTCCATTCTATGAAGCCCGAATACGAGCCTAATGTTAAGTTTTGAAATATGCCGGAACAACAGAGGAACGTAAGGCCTGGCTCCTCCGGAAGCTCGGATTTCAGCTCATCAATCTTCCTGCTTTCCTACCACCCAGAATGCTGAAGTCTGGCCTGCACATTTTGGCACTTGGTCAGGGTCAGCTCAGCACAGGACGTGTATTGTCTCCACCTCTAATAGCTGGAGGACCTCAGAGGCTGACGCATCGTCATCTTATATCCCCACAGTGCTGGAGAGGAGTTCTGTGCCCTTTGTTTTAACAAACCAACCCTGGACCTTGGAAAGCCCGCCCTCCATGTGCAGAGACTCTGCGCCAGACCCTGAAACTACAGCCATGAGTCAGTTCCTGCCTCTGGGGTGCTTATAGCCAGCTCAGCGGCTTAGTGGGTGTGGCAGCAGGTGCAAAGGACAGTCAGGAACCAGCCAGGAAGTGATCAGTGCTGGGGAGGGTTTTACAGACCTCACAAAAGGCTAACTGTATAGTGAGTCCAGCAGACCAGGAGCTCGATAGATGTGGACTACAATAAGTGCACACGTAACGTGATAGGGGCAGGGAAGATCCTTCTCTCCCCCATCCCAGCACCCAGGTGCGATTAAACTAACGGTACACTTTATAATCACAGAAAGAACTGTGGTGAACAACTCCACAGGTAGGAATAAATGAGACTGTCCAGGCCAGGCGAGTGCAAAGAAGAGGAAGTGGATCCAGGAGGTCAACTGACTGGCAACCAGTCAGCTGTGTCATGAGAATAAACTGATGAGCCATTGATGGAGCAGAAAATAAGCATGAATTAATAACACCAGCTACTGGGTTCCACTACCACTCTTTGCACTGACTACCAGTTGATACTATGTCTCTGACGAAGAAGCCCATAGTAGCTCCATTCATCTGCCTGGGAGCTGATGATGCTTCCCTTATGACAGGCGTTTATTTGCCGGAGTGAGTAACTTTCTACAACAGGTTAAGCCTCTTGCCCCAACCTGTGGTTCTGTTTGGTTCCTGTACGGGCTTGACTGAGGCAAGAAGACTCACTTTCTAGTAATCCTAATTAACCCTCCCTCACCCCGAAGGAGGATGAATCCCAGCTTGGGTTTCACTGTGATACTGTGACCATCAAGGGCATGAATCCCAGCCACCCTTTATTAGCTCTTCATAATAAACACTTGCCTGCAGTTGTGGCCTCTGAACACCCTACGAAAACCCTCACATACTCTCCTCCCAAACAGATATTCCTTTTGAGATACAGAAAAACAAAACAAAACACTGTATCGTTTAACTTTGAGAATGAAAATGTTAAAATGTTTCCAAATAAATGAGTTTGCTAATTTTTCTTAAGATTCATCTAGATGTGGTAGGTTTACTCAGTTACTGCCAACAGCCTCTGCATGGTCTCCAAATGACCTTGACCGCCATGGTATGGGTCTTAGAGAAAAAAAAAAAAAAAAAGTTGTGTTTTCTATGGAAACATTTTATCCCTTGTAATCACTTTCATTCAAAACTTCCTTCTGTGTTTGGAGGTAACTTCCCCATTGAAATTAGGGGGTTACTAATCCAAGAGAAATGTAAGGGTTGGGAACTTTACTCAGAGGTAGGACACTTGCCTCTGGTCTTATTCTTCAGCAATGGAAAGACTGGGGAGGGAGGGAGGGAGGGAGGGAGGGAAGGAGGGAGGGAGGGAGGGAAGAAGCCCAAATGGTAGAACTAGAAAAATGGAATTGGAGTTTTTAAAAAGAGAGAGGATGATGGCTTGGGAAGGCCACACCTGGTGAGGAGTGAGAGCTGGTGATGCTGTGAGCTCTGGGAAGCTGTGAGTGCCCTTCTAACAGACAAGGGGAGGAAGGGGGCTAAGCAGTTGGCTGGAGGCCTGCTCCACTCTGTGACTCCTCCTTCTCCCATACTGCCAATCCTTCTTATCCTTCCTGCTGCCCTAAAAGGCCAAGGTGGGAAATGTTAAGGAAGATGTTCTGGGGACTGTAGGCTGCCCCAAACCCACCTCCATGGAACCAAAAATATCCCACAAGCACCGCCCCCCCGGCAGCCCCCCTTGCGGGACAGTGTGAGAGAAGCACATGTCGAGGAAGCCCTGCTGTAAAGCACCCTGCAAACAGGAGGCATGTTATGAAGTCTCCGTGGCCCTGGCCCTGGACTCACACAGTAATGGAGAAGAGACGGAGGAAGGGGGGCAGGGAAGGAAAGGCAGGAGGAAGGATCGAGGGAGAAAGGAAGGGCTAGCTGGTTTGTACTCGAGGCTACCCCTTCTGGCCTACCTCTTGTCCTCCTGTCCAGCTGAAGCCAGGGAGGGAGCTTTCTATCAGGACAGTCTCTTCCCTGGCTGTAAACATAAGCCTAAGGGGTAAGTAAAGGCACGGGAAGAATGGGGTGTGCTCTTCTCTTTCCTTCACCTGACCCCACTAACCTCAGAGGTGTGAGTGGAGCATCAATCCAAGCACTAAGTCTTTACAGACTACACTGGCTGTGTAGGGTCACAGGCTAGTGACAAGAGGCCCACTACAATCTGATTTTCAGGTAATCAAACAATACCTTTTTAGTAACATGCCCTAAATATTCTATGAAGCACTGTAATATTGAAAAGTCACTCTTCATTTTTCTGAAACTCTGGTTCAGCTCAGCATCCCATGTTTTCATTTGCTGAGCCTGTCAACTCTCTGCCACAGAAGAGTTGCCTTATATGGAAACAGTCCCATGGAAGGACTGGAGAAGACAATGTGGAGCTCCGAGTAAGCTATCTTCAGATTGTTTTGAAGTTTTGTCTTTTAAGGAAGGGATCATATTTGTTTGGAATATTCGAAGAGTCACTGGTAAAAAAAAAAATAAAAAATAAAAAATAAATGCCAAGAGAACCTGCCTAGTTTGTAATGGCCAGAGCTGGCTCAGAGCTCTATGGCACTGCCCTGTAGGGTAACATCCCCTCATCTCTAAAACACATTCACATTCACCCTGAAGGTAAGTTAAGCCTCCCTGAGAAGGGATCTATTAAGCAGTCTGCTGCATTAGGAGGAGCCATAGATCAGCTAACCTGAGGGATGGCCTTTCCCTAAAATGGGCAGTTCATCCGAATGCAGCTTACCCTTGCAAAGTCCAGCCTTTGTTCTAACTCACAGTAGCAAGGGCTGGGCAGGTGTCCTGAAGCTCAAGGACAGAGCTCATCTGCAGACGCCACTGTTTTTATGGGGAAAGTGTAGGCCTACTCTGTAGACAGGCGTGAACCGCCTGATTTCAGGTCCTAGGCAAGAGCAGTGCTCACTCTTAGCCACTGGCCCATCTCTCTGGCCCTCTCTAAAAATACGTGTTATTAGCATGTGCCTCTGTGTGAGCATGCGCAGGTATGCATGTGTGGCACAGTGCATATGGAAGCCAGGGGACAGTTCATAGGAGGGGCCCGGTCCTCTACTTCCATCGTGTGGGTCCCAGGAATGGTACTCTGGTGGTTAGTTTTCAGGGTAAGAGCTTTGTCCACTCAGTCCCCTCCATGGCCTGCATCTCCTCATTTTCTGTCTATTTTGTAACTCCCCATCCCCTTTAGCTCAGCCAGCCCCTCACTTGCAGGGTGCATTTTGCTACTCTAGCTTAGAGAGGATACAGGAGTGGATATTTCGCTGTCCATGATCCTATGGGTACGTCTCATTCCAACAGCGGCTACATCCATACCTCGTGACGTCTGAGTTTGACCTCACAGTGACTTTCGAGGGTACCCTGCCCATTAGAACACTGGAGCTCTACCTCTGAGTCATAGACAGCTGCCCTTCTCCAGCTGAGACAGGTCTGCCCTGGCTGGGATGATTAATCTGCCGAACAGATGATTTCATGCTTAACCCAACACCGAGAACAGCCAACATCCAGAAGATGATTTCAAACTTACTGTCTCTAAATATTTTTTTTTTAAAGCTCAGCCGAGAAAAAACAATATTTATGGAGGATTACTTGAAGAAAATGCAGCCTGTACATTCCAGAATCCCTAAGATCTTCCCCTGTGTTATGAATTAAAGAGATTGTCATCGAGCTTAATACTCGGATACATCACATCGGCACCCCCATAAAGTTGCTTTTACTGATTGCTCTTTGTCATGATGCCATCAGCCCTTATTGAAGGATGCCCTACGAGAAGAGCCGTGAGCACTTTGTCATTGTGTTGTGCGCAGGACGGGTTTACAGACGCTCTCTGTCATGCCAGCCAGCAGCCTCTCTGCCTACAACGACACAGAAATGGTATTCTGGTCCCAGCTTCTCGGATGATCTCTTGCTAGGGACTGACTTGTGTTTACCTCCTGCACTCTGTAAATGCTGTAATTTTTGGTGTTGTCCTTTCCACGGCACGCAGTGGCTGGAATGCTTAGGCTGAAATCTGTGACTCCCCACCAGCACACAGACAAGACTCTCACAGGTCCTCCCTCCCAGCTCGTCAACACCCCCCCCTCCCGAACCCTTACTTCCCCACCTCCCTCCTTTTACTCCTGTTTCCTTGTGTAGACGCTATTTTGCTCTGCTCTTTATTGTAAAATCCAGTCCTCAGCTCCTGCCCTTCAGAAGACATTTTAAATCCGAACTCCTCATTTGCAGACAACATGCAATGAGGTAATCATCTCTCTGAGCTCTGCTTGGCTGCCAAGGGCTGCAGTGAGATGAAGCCTGTGTGGCGAGGAGGGCACTGGGACCGGCAGAGGGCCGCAAGCTCTGGGACAAAGAGCCTCGTCTCCAGGAGCAGCCAACAGCCGCTCTTCTCACCTAGGAGCATGCACAGTCATCCGTCTGCAAGGGGTGGGTAAATATTAGGAGTGGTTTGCTTTCGCTAAGCACACAGTGACTGAGGGTTGGAGTGGCCTGAGTGTCCCAGGCCAACGAGTGGCAAGCTAGTCCAATAACGCGCTGCTACCTGCACGGAATCAGGATGGTCTGGAAGCCACTCAGAACTCCCTTCTACTTCATGCTGGCTCTTCTTGTCCTTGCCTTGACAGTGCCTCTTACCCTCTTCACACGGCCAAGGAAAGCTCCAGATACACACTGATTTGGTAGAGTCCTTCCTTTAAGACATGACCTCAGAAGTGAGCAATGAGGTAACAGGGAAAGCAGGCCCAGGGAAGTGGAGAGCCAATTGAGATCTACTACGGCGGTGTGTCCCCTCCCCCGCCACGTAAGGGGGCCTTAGAAGGGTTTTTTTTTTTTTTTTTTTTTTTTTTTTGCAGGCTTTGACTCACTGATTCCCCCTCTTTGCATCTGAGGTTGGCTCACAGTGGTACTAATTCTCCTCTCTCTGGCCAGCATCCTCCTGTGCCCAGGAGACAGAAGTTGTCTGTCCCCTCCTTCACTCACATGGTAGAAGAGGCTGTGTCCTGGGCCTCTGGCATCATGTCCAACACACAGTAGGTTTGCTCCATCCAATACACAGCGGGTCAGTAAATGCCTCAGGTCCAGCTATGAGCTCTGTTTTTATAATTTTTATAGTCCAGAGTGCTACGTGGACGTTCATTCAGGGAAAAATAATAATAATAATCTGAAACCACTAATCTCACCCAAGCCTCACATTTTACAGATGAGGCATATGAGGCTCAGAGAACCTAAGCAACTTCTCTGAGATTCCACAGCACATTGCGGTAATTGTGGAATATTAAAATCAGTTCACGAAGCAAGCCAAGGGCAGGCCAGGGAGCCAGCTAGAGCTGCAGTGTGAATTGTTAAGGCTTCCAATGGAGAGTTTGACCAGCCCTCTGCTGGATTTCCAACAGGAAACTGCTTGAAATAAATGAAGTTGGAAAGTTCTTGAGCTCTGATTAAGGACATGAGTGATATGAGCTAGGCTTTCTCTCCTAGAAGAAGATATTCACCCTCCGTAAGTGTGGTGGTTTGAATGATAATGGACCCCTTAGGCTCACATATTTGAAGATTTAGTTGTCCATCAGGGAATGGCACTACTTGAGAAGGATTGGGAGGTGTGGTCTTGTTGGAGTAGCTGTGACCTTGTTGGAGGAAGTATGTCATTGAGGGTGGACTTTGAGGTTTCAAAACCCAAGCCAGGCCCAGTGTCTGTCTGTCTGTCTGTCTCTCTCTCTCTGCCTACATGCCTGCCTACAGATCTGGTTGTAAATCTCTCAGCTGCTGCTCCAGTATCTGCCTGCCTGCCGCTATGCTCCCTGCCATTTATAATAGTAAACTGAACTCCTGAAACTGTAAGAAACTTCAGTGAAATGTTTCCTTTTATAAGAGTCGCCTTGGTCGCAATGTCTTCACAAGACACTGAGCATGCTAGGGTAAGGTAGCATGGATTGAGAATGAGCGCAAAGTCTCTGAACATTCTCTTTCCCCATCCTGTTTAGCCAACAATGCCAGGTGGTTTTGTTTGAAGCAAAACATTACTTCTAGATCGTTCCACTACCTCAATAAATTATAAGAGTCCTCCAGAGTCTTCCATCTCCTCAGCTTTCTGGTCCCTTCCTATCTCAGCATATCCTTCCACTGCTGTCTTCAGCATGTGTGCAAGACACATAATGCCAGGGACTTCAACAGTTACAGAAAAAAAAATTTAGAGGGTTAGGAAAAACTATGTGCAACACATATCCAAAACCCCGTTGCAGGGATGGCAGAGACAGGGGGGCCTGTGGAGCTTGATGGCTAGCTGGCCTGGCCAAATTGGTGAACTCCAAGTTCAGTGAGAAGCCCTGTTTCAAAACCTAAGCTGGGGCTGGAGAGATGGCTTGGTGACTTAGAATGCTGTGTTTCCTTGTAGAGAACCCAAGCTTGGTTCCCAGAACCCACATTAGGCAGCTCGCAACTGCCTGTAATTCCAACTCCAGAGACTCGAACACCCTCTTCTGGGTTCTGAGGGCACCTGCACTCAAGCATGCACATACACACACACACACACACACACACACACACACACACACACACACACAATCAAAATAAAATAATATATATTATTTTAAAGAGAAGAATTTATAGTCCAGTGAATTTCTGGACTGTATATGCACACTCTTACACACACTCACATGCAGAAACACACAGAGCACACAGCACACACACACCCAAATAAAAAATTTATCACTTCTCCCTGTATGCTAGCATAAAGAGCCAAGGAAATATACAGTGATGGTAGGGGGTGCCCGTGGAGTCCTGGGAACTAGTTGTTCCTGCCAAACGAGAGGAGTAGGATTTATTTGAACAGACACACTCTTCCTAAGTCTGCTTTATTTGCACAGACAAGGGTCAACACTATTCTAGAAAAGAGAGGCTGGTGCAGCATTTTTACAGTCTGTGAAACCATGATGCAAAGGCACTTTAGGAGTGGGAGGCAGATGCCTGGCTGTATCTGTGGGGCCCATCCCACAAAAAGTTCCCTTCTGACACTGACCTGAGTGAAATCATGATGTCAAATGATGAAGAGAAATGGTAAAGCTCTATCCCATCCCTAAAGCAATAACAACAGAGAGAGAGAGAGAGAGAGAGAGAGAGAGAGAGAGAGAGAGGTTAAGACAACAAAGTTTAGTCTCACAGGCTTGGGAATCGTCCCCCAGCTCAGCTAGTTGGATAAGCTGTCCAACTTGGATACCTTATTTACCTCCTCTGGGTGTTGGGCCACACGTGTAAAGTACATGGTAGTATATAAGGCAAAGGCTGGGGAGATGACTGAGGAAGGATAAACTGTATAGGAAGAGCTGTTGCTTCGGGAGTGCTTGGGACATCAAGTGTGTACGATCCACAGTGGGAATCAGCCTTCCTGCCAGGTACAGCAGCTCCCACCCGCTAGTAATGGCCAGATGTGGTTCTTCTTGGCACAGAGCTGAGCAGAAATTGTACGCATTACTTCAAGGTGGTCAGGCTAAGAAAAGGGTCTGTGGGTTCCTCACTTCCTTTCCTCGTGTCTACTAGGTGGAACCAGAGGCCCAAGATGACAACTCCTCAGAGCCCGCTGAGAGTCCACAGAGAAGAAAGCTGGCCCTGGTCGGGGCCACCGGGACTGTTCTGTCTCAAGGGTGCTGAAAAGCTTTGATGGCAGTAAGCAACTAAAGAGAGCATGGGCTCACCTTGGTACAGTGGCTACAGTCACCCTAGGTAGCAAACCTCCCTCAGTTTTCTTAACAGCTTCACTCGTCTCTATTCAAGGGAGGCTGGCTCCATTCCCAGCCCAGGGTGTGATCTCTGACTTTTATATACCTGAGCACTCTAAACATAGACGTTAATCCTCATTCTTTGCCAGTGATCGGCTTTAGCGTGGACATTGGAGAGAATGCTGGGCGCTGAGATTTGAGACGTCTCCTCCTAGGAAGGATTCTTAGAAAGGCCTTTGCTTCCTGTGGTGTGGCCTCTTTGGCTCACGGATGTCTGTTGCTGTTTTGCTTTATTTTGTTTTTCAACAAAAGGAGGTTATTCTTTGCTTTCACCCCCTCGTTGTTAAGTATGACATGAAATAAAATCTATCAGTTTAAATGTACAGTCCAATGAATTTTTGACAAACGTAGTCTTATCACCACTATTGTGATAAGAAGGAGTCCCCATTCCTCCCTGAAGTTCCCTGCGGCTGCTTGTAGTCAACACCCTCTCTCCACACTCAGTCCCTGAAAACACTGCTTGCTTGCTGTCACTGTGGCTTCATGCCCTCTCTAACATATAAACTGACCAATGTCCACATACTTATTTTCATTTGAGCCAGGGTCTCACATGGTCTCCCCACACCCACCTGGAGGTTCCTGTGTGCTGTTCTTTGCACAGCAGGCAGTTCCTTATTAGTGCTGAGAATTATTCCAGCCTGCAGCCATAAACACTCTTGTCCCATCCGTTTACCGGTCGGTGCAGATTTAGATTCCTTCTAGTTTTAGTCTACTCTGGACCAGGCTATTGTGAATGCTTATAAGCAAGTTTGTGTGTGAACACAGACTCCCTCTCTTAGGAAGACACCTTGGGAACGGAATTACAGGACCATATAGTAGGTTCACATTTAAATTTATAAGACATTTCCCCCAAAGTAACAGTTTGGAATATATGAACATTTTAGCTTTTCCGCCCCTTGTCAACCCTTGGTATTGTCAGATAGTTTTAAAGGACTCTGTGGTTCAGGGCGGCACCACGTCGTCGTGGCTTGGATTTGCATTCCTCTTGTGACTAATTATATGTAGCAGCTTTTTGTGTGCTTTTTGCCATCTAGGTATTTTCCTTGGGGAAATGTCTGTTAAAATGTTTCCCACTTTCAATCGGTTTATTATTAATAAATTATGAGTTCATTATATATTTTGAATATAAACCAATTTTTTCTTCAGGGAAGTGGAGCGTAACCCAGTGAGTTGCACCGGTGTGTGCCTAGCACATGTTCAATCCTTTGTACTGGGAGAAAAACATCAGACACATTTTGCAGGTGTTTTCTAGAGCCATACTCTCTCTCTTTCTTTTCTTTACCTTTGTTTATCTATGACTTTGTATTTAAAGTGAAAGTTGAGAACTGTTGAGATGGCTCCACAGGTAAAGGAGGTTACTGCCAGGCCTGGCAACCTGAGTTCAGTCCCTGGGAGTTGTCCTCTGACTTTGACATGCATAGCATTCACATCTACGTGTACAGAGTGTGTATGCGTGCGCATACCCACACACACAGACACACAGTCGGGTATGAGGTGGGGACACATACACAAATAAATAGATAGGTATAAAAGTGCAAGTACGGTAGGTTCTCTGCAGTTGGGTTTTGCTTTCCTTTATACCTGGAGAATTTAACACATTCACCTTTAACATACCTGGTGATGAATTTTTACATCCATGGTTCTAGGACACCTTCTTCTTCTTCTTCTTCTTCTTCTTCTTCTTCTTCTTCTTCTTCT
>NW_026585685.1:2076714-2101035 GCF_907164565.1 Psammomys obesus
TCCTCTTCTTCTTCTTCTTCTTCTTCTTCTTCTTCTTCTTCTTCTTCATACCCCATCTGCTGTTTCCTGCCTCTCCTTGGATGCAGCCTTGTTCTGTTTCTTAGTTCATTGTGCGCTCACAGGCTTTTCCCTAGTCTCCTGTGTTTCCTAGCTGCAGCCTCATCTCTCACGGTGGGCCTCTACCTCAGGTCACAAGGAGCTGAAGGGCTGCATGCCTCTGCCTTGATTCCTTCCCCTCTTGTGCTGTCCTCATTTTAATTTTCTTCTACTTAGACCTCAGGGTATATTAATGTTATTGTTTTGAACAGTCAAAAAGTCTGAAGCTTTGACACACACACACACACACACACACACACACACACACAAATCTTTTGTGGCCATTAAAATGTTTCCATTTTCCCCAGAGCTCTTTGTTTCGTTGTGAAATTCCCAAATTCCATCTGCTTATTCTTCTACTGCTTGAAGAGTTTTCTTGAGCTTTTGTTTGCCTGGCAGTGTCTTTGTCTTCATTTTTAGTCTATTTCCCCTGAATGTGGAATTACAGTTTGTGAGATTCTATATATGCATACATGTATACATACGTGTATATGGTTTCTTTTCCTTTCAGCTTTCTGAAGTCATGGTTTCATTATTTTCTATCTTTGGTCACTTATGACTAGAAGTCTGTCATCACTCTTGTCTCTGTCGTGCATGTATGGTCTCCTTGCTCTTTGGAGGGTCTTCTGTGGGTCGCCTAAAGTCGGCCGTAGAATGGGATCCTCTGAGAAAACTCATCATCTAGGCTGCCTTCAAGAGTCCGCCGTGACCTGTCTTGTTGACTGTTGACATTCCCTCATAGAATGTATTGTTTGACCCGGGGGACTTCACTGCACCCTTCCCAAGACTCCGGCCTTTCACCCCAGCCATCTGTATGCAATCCCGCCCTAGCCGCAGGTGACTGCGGAAGGTTCCGTGTGTGCACGTGCACGTGCTTGTGTGTCTACAAGGGAGGCCGTCACTCACCGGTGCTGACCTCCGGTTGATTGTCTAGGAGGTCCCCCGTGCTCCTCCTCCTCTAAGCAAGCCCTCACCCCTGTTTCTCTAAGTAAACCCAATAAACTCACTGATTCCCCAGAGTGGACTTTGGTGGAGTGGTACATTGGTTTGCGGTTGGGGATTTGTGAGGGAGGGGTAGACACTAGTTACATCTTCTAGGGAAGGAATTCTCCAAATGAAATCTGTTTCTACTGTTGACTCTTCTCCTGGTTCGTGTTGCATTTTCCGGCTTCTTTGCTTATGTGGCAGCTCTTGGTTGCTAGGCACTGCAACTGTTCCTGGAGGTTCTGGGGACTTCGCAATCTGCCCTTAGAGAGTAAGGGCTGTTGGGTGGGCAGCAGAATGGCCTGCAGGTCACCTTCTAGATTCTCTTTAAGACTGTGTGTTGAGCTGAGAACAATAGCCTTCACTGTAGGGTTCACTGGAGCTTTCTCTGAAGGTGTTGACCCTTCTGGGCCCTTAGAGAAGCCTCAGCTTTCCCTTTCACCTGGATGAAATACAAATAATTCTCCTTCCTGCATGAACACGGAGATGGTTCAGTGCACTGATCCCCATGAGACATTTTTATTTTCTCTCCTCTCCTAGGCGGTTTTAGCTGGGGTTGCTACAATTTCATGTTCAGCTGAACATTTCAGCCCTCCCTTTATGCATAGGCCTTGGATTGATCTTTTTGTGAAACTTTTTCTCCATCTCCCTTACTATTACGAACCGAACAGGAAGGGGCTTGTTCAGTTAGCCTTCCCCTCCGATCCCAGAAACCAGAAAACGGTGTCTAAAACCTCTCCACACCTTGGTTTCTTGCCCCAAACTCAGAGCTACAGTTCTCCCCTAGGAACTCTCTGCAGTCCAGGAAATGCTGTCATAAAGAAAGCCAGGTAATAGAAGGTTCACTGGTATGTTGCCCTTCTGTTGGGGTTATTCCATGAGCTCCTGCCCAAGGGTTAGCTTGCTTTGTCTGGTTTTCCAGTTGCTTTGTCGGGAGGACATGTGTGACCCTGGCAACTCTTCATACTTAAAAATGGAAGAATGTCCTTTTCTTATAGAAGAGGTCTTCTCTTCCTTGAACATCATTGTGCCTAGTTGTGATACTGGGTGTGAGCCAAGGTATAGACATGACGGGAGCTGGTCAACACACAAAACCAGTGTAAATATGACAGAAAGCAAAGGTGGAAATTGGAGGATTTTGTGTGTGTGTTTTTGAGAGGATATTGCTATGTAGCCAAGCCTGACCTTGAACTCACCACAATCCTCTTACTCTAGCTTCGTATCTTAGGATGGATAGAGGTACCTGTCGCCATGCCTGCCATTACCTGTGTTCTTAAAGACCTTGTGATGGTTTGAATGAAAATGGCCTTTTAGGCACATAGTGAGAGGCATTATTAGGAGGTGTGGCCTCATTGGAGGAAGTGTGCCACTGAGGCAGGCTTTGAGGTTTCAGGGGCCCCATGTCACTCTCTCTTTCTGCCAATTCAGATGTGGCACTCTCTGCTCCTTCTCCAGCACCATGTCTGCCTGCATGACACCATGCTTTCTGCCATGACAATAATGGACTAAACCTTTGACCTGTGAGCCATCCCAATTAAATGTTTCCTCTGGAGGCTGGAGAGATGGCTCGGCAGTTAAGAGCACTGACAGCTCTTCCAGAGGATCTGGGTTCAGTTCCCAGCACCCACATGGCAGCTCACAACTGTTTGTAACTCCAAGATCTGATACCCTCACATAGACATACATGCAGACAAAACAGCAATGCACATCAAATAAAAATATTTTTAAAATATTTTAAAATGTTTTCCTTTATAAGAGTTGCTTTGGCCATGGTATTTACAACAATAAAACCCAACTAAAACAGACATCAAGTATACACCAAGTTCACCAGTTCAGGAGCCATCCCACCATCGAAAAACATGGCTGTGTAAGAAAAGAAAATTCTTTAAGTTTTCAGCCAGTTGAGCTGGGTTTTATTTGCAGTCAAACACATCCTACTTAGTGTGTTAACACAGCAGCAATAGTCAGTACCAGTACTCAACAATGGCTAGCAAGCAATTCTGCATACTATCACAGAACACTCATGGATAGGCTACTGAGTGCCACATACCTTTTCTTACCCAGTGTATAGCAAGTCTAGTATGTAGGTAGCAGTGTTAACCCCAGTGTGCAGACGTCCAATTCAAGGTGACGGAAATGGCACTTTTTCAAGCTTACAAGGTTTAATTTGTGGCACAGTCAGACTCCAACATCAGATGAGCTGTTACTTTTTCTGAATCTCAGAAAAATAGCTCTTTTCATGTCAAAGAAAAATTGATCAAGAAAGAGGTATATTACAAATGAGCGTTATCGCAGAGTCAAGGCATAGAGAATGTTCTAGCCTGGGTCACGCCTGCTAGCTTAACCCTGACCATTTCTGAGGAAAGGGATTTTTTGAACTGTCTAGCCTAATCATAAAAAAAAAAAAAAAAATCTGAAACAGAAAATAGAACCAAGCGACCAAGAGCTAGAATTAGATCCTGTATGTGTTAAAAAGAAAGAAAAGAAACTAAATCCATGTTGAAGGTTATACAGGGATGATTTACTAGAATGTCACAATTGTGGAGAGTTTGAATGTTACAAATCCAGAGCCAAATTATTTTTAGTATCCGTGGTAGCCATTCATTGGCCACCTCTGGGTCTGACTTAACATACTTTGTCTCTTGCATAAAAGGTTTAGACTGAATTCATAGCAGATCACTGCCTTCTACCAGCCCAAGAGCGTCATCACATAGCAACTGACATCTATCGAAGAAAGCTCCCCTCTGCTTTGCTGCAGCCCAGCTACCTGATAAGCCACAAGCATGTTTGGAAGAATACTTCAATTTATGACTTCGTTTTGTTCAGTAGGTATAAAAACTTCATGAAAATGTGTCTACTGTATGGATCCAGCAATATGAATCTGTGTTCCTGGGCCATGGCCTCTCACATTTGTCTTAAGAATAAACCATCTGGGGGGCTGGAGAGATGGCTCAGAGGTTAAGAGAAACAGCTACCCTTCCAGAGGTCCTGAGTTCAATTCCCAGCAACCACATGGTGGCTCACAACCATCTATAGTGAGATCTGGTGCCCTCTTCTGGTGTGCAGGTGTACATGCAGAAAGAACGTGTACATAATAAATAAATCTTTTTTAAAAAATGAATAAACCATCTCCTATTTCCTTTAAAGTGAAAGCTGTGCTTTTCTAGGTTGACTGCAACCCCCACACCAAAAAACCAAAAAAAAAAAAAAAAAAAAAAACCCAAAAAAAAAAAAAAACCAAATAAGTGATCTAGGTGCATGGAGGATGAAATGAAGTACCAGGGACTATGGATTTTGCCTAACTTAAAGGTTCTAGGTCAGGGTCAGAGGCACAGGAGGCAAAGGCCACTGGGGGATGCCTCAGGCCCATGTGCTAACTGTTCTGCTCAATGCTTACCTGAACGATGCTAGCTTAGAGGTGCTAGAGAGAGCCTGTGTCCCTTAAATCTTCCCTGGTTTCTGCTCGGAATGCCGCCAAAGTCACAGTTTTAAGACTTTGAGAGACATGTGAAAAATGGACTATGTTACAGCAGTGTACAAACACTATAATTCTTCCTGGAAGGGCTAAGCCAGTCAGTGCAAGGGAAGCTTCCGAGAGCCACCATCAGCAGAGAGGGAGGGAGGGAGAGAAGCTCCCTGAACGTGACTCACACGTCACAGAGGCAGGCAGCTGTCTTTTTCCAAACCACAGCTTATCATTCACACATTAGGAAAAGAGAAACAACGCACAGCAAACAACTCTAACAACCTAATAATCCGGCCCTAAGGGATGCCACTGATATCCAGAGACATCGTTCACTCAGGGAAAGTGGGTGGAGGTGGCCCAAGTGGTCACAGGTCCAGCTGCCCAGTGCCACCGCATCAATATCCACCTCTGGGAAGGACAGAGAATGGGTGCTGGCTCTGCAGCACCGGTTCCTTGAGAGCCGTGAAGGCTACCTGGTCATGGTCTCAGTGGTACTCAGTCAGGCCAGCCAGTGTGGACGCCAGAGCCAAGCCAGAGGCCTGAGATCCTGGGAGGGTCCCCTGCTGCTAGGGTGAGTGGCTCCTGTGTGTTGAGGAATGTTGGAGACCAGTGTGATGAGCTGTCCAGGGCCTGGGTTTTATGGCTCTCAGAGGCTTCTCTCATTCTTGCAGAGTTTTCGGTCCCGGCTTCTGATTGGTTTAGGCTTTGCTGGATATACCTAGTGCTTACTTCTGGTGTTAGCTCCGTCTGGTGTCTCCATCTTTGTTTTCTTTATTTTCTGTCCCAAGCGTTCACTCAAAAACAAAACAAAACAAAAAAAAAACAAAAACAAAAACCAACAACAAAAACAAAAAAACCCAAGACCAGGGTTCTGCTGAGACAGTGTAGAATGTTTGGCACTGAGCTGCTAGAGAATTTCACTGTCTCGTGTGTGTGTGTGTGTGTGTGTGTGTGTGTGTGTGTGTGTGTGGTATAGATAAGAAGTTGACACTGGGGTTTCCTCTATTGCTCTTTACCTTATTACGAATTTTTAAATTACACTTATCTAATGTGTGTGGATGCATGCATGCCATGGAAGAGGTCAGAGCTTGTGGGAGCTGATTTGTCCTTTCAACATGTAGGATCCTGGGATGGAACTTAGGTCATCAGGTTTGGCCAGCACCCTTGAGGGATCTGCCTGTCTTCACCGCACAGTGCTAGGGTTACAGAGCTCTCACCTTGGCCAACTTTTTCCTGTGCGTGTCAAGGGTCTGAGCTCAGACCCTCATGGTTTTGAGGAATGTAACCCACTGAACCTTCTCCCCAACCTGTCATGGCTTTTGTAAGGATCACTCTAGGCAAACTGGAGACCGAAGCAGGCATAGAGCTCAAGGTACCTACCGGTTACCTTTCCCACAGAAGCTGGGCAGAACACCAGACCACCAACCAAGGGTCTTACCTTCTTCCCCTTCAATTCCAGAATACCAAAGATGGTGATAATTTAAACCAGCCTACCTTCAGACATAAGGGGAGACACAAGTGAAGCTTGCAGAAGGCCCATCACTGGGAAGGTGAAAGCAAGAGAGCCATGAGTTCAATTCCATCCTCAGCTATATGGCTGAGTTTGAGGGAGCAGTGGGGTATATAAAACTCTGTCCCAAAAAAAAAAAGTATGGCTGAGAACATAAAATGAAAAACAGTTATTTTTCTGGAAGCAGAAATTAATATTGTGGATTTTTTTTAAACGTCTGTTATTTCAATAAATAGCTTTAAAAAAAGAATGACATCCTGTGTTCCAAATTATGGATTTTGTCAGGATATTCCCCAGTCTCCCCCATTTGTTCCTGGAATCTCACTCCCTGCCCTACAGGCTGGTAGCGCGTTAAACTTATCCTGAGAACAAAGAAGGGAGCCCTTGCCACATTTTAATGGCCTCCAGCTGTGGATCAGCCCTTCCGGCCAGCAGGAGCCTCAGCCACGCCCTCCCCAAGCTTTTGGGCAGCTGTGTGCCTGGGTCTTGGCTGCTTGCTAGAACTATGTGTCTTCGGTCCCTGGAAAATGTTACCGCCAGTGCCGCCACTTACAGAAACCATCCCGGGAGCCTTAGGCATCAGGATCCAGGCTGACTCTGCTCTTCAGGTGTTCTGTGAGAGAAATGCATCCCGCATTTACCCCGGGGTGGGGAGCTGGGAGCAGCTGGCTGCCGTGCAGCAGCAACAGAAAGACTGCTGAGAAGCCTGGGGCCTCACACCTGACTGGGATTGGTCTGTCCAGTGTGGAGAAAAACCTTATGACCCACAGCCTCACCCCCTCAGCCCCCGGGGTCTCTGTTGTATCTCAGGGGAAGGCACGGAAGAGGGGACCATCTGACAAATCAGCACATTTGAAGGGCTCTCCTTGTCCTCCCAGCAAGGAGAAGCTACTGAAAGTTTCCAGCTATGCAAATACTGATATTTTAAAATTTTAACATCGAGAGCTGGGAATATCATCTCACACCTGTCATTCCAGCACTCTAGAGGCTGAGTCAAAAGAATCGTGATTCCAGGCCAGTCCGGACTGCGCACTGAAACCTGGTTCGAAAACAACAAATTCGAATGGCAAGTAGAGCAGGACTTGTTTATAATCCTAACACTTGGGAGGCAGAGGCAGGAGGATTGTCCATGGTGGGCTACATTAGGGAGACCCTGTGTCAAAACACCACCCAAGCAAAACTGAAATAATGAAGAAGTTACTAAAATATTATATACAAAATTAACACATGAGTCCATCACTCACTCCCAGGACTACAGTGAAAAGAAGCGAAAGCACCGACTCAGGAGTCCTCACACCAGGTCAAAGGTGCAAGTGAAGCACGCCTGAATGGTATATCACGTGCCTGCCGTGGGATAGTATACAACCCGAGCCGGCATTGAGTGTAAAGTACGAAGGCTCCTGTCTGAGCCTCCCAGGTACTGGGGTTGGTTACCAGCATGTACCTCCACCATGCCACAGCACGGATGAACCTTGAAGACAAGCTGGAGAGACAGAAATGGAATACTGATCAGCAGGGAGGGGCAGGGCGGCAGGGAGCAGGATGACATCGTTTGACAGGAATAATGTCAGACGTGCGCCCCAGCAGCTCGCGCTTGCTCCGCCACCTCTGAGCTACGTGCTTCTCCAGGCCCTGGATTTGTTGCTGTTGGGGTTTTTGTTTTTCTGTTACGACAGAGTCTTACTCTGAAGCTCAGAATGGCCTCCATTTCCCAATCTCCATGCCTCTGTCATCCCTGAGCTGGGATTACAGTTGTGTATCATCATGCCTGGTGCTCTCTCTCTCTCTCTCTCTCCCCCCCTCTCTCCTATACTCAGCCACTTTCTTCTATTTATATGAACACATAGACACTCTATATAAAATTATATTATAATAAATATATTATTGTAAGCACATATTTATTATAATATATAAGAATATAGTTATTATAGTATAATTTTATATAATATAATTATATTATAGAAAGTAATTATAGCTAATATATAATGTTATATATATTATATATAATAATTATTTATTATGCCTTATAAATCCCTGACTCCTGCTCTCTGTACCTGGCACTGTGGACACTGTCTTCTCCTTCTGATGACTAACACAGCACTCATGAGACCTGAAGACTCAGCATGTTCCCATGGACTCTTACCTGCAATGCGGACTCCGGGCCTCACCGTAGCCCTTTTTAACTGAGCACTCAACCGAGCAGGATACACATACCAATTTGCAAAGCCCTGAGTTGCAGACTTATTAGGCAGCTGGCCGGTGGGTGTTTGGGTGCCACTGTTTTCTCTTTCACACTTGATGGGGTCTGACCATCCCAAAAGGAGGCCTGAAGCAGCAGCTTCTAGAAACACCCTCTGTTCCTTCACTCTGGCTGGTCGTTCCCAGTTTCCCACCAGAAGGGTGGCTGAGCTGGGCTTATGTAAGAGAGCAGACCAGCATAAGTAGAGGATTTCAGCTTGCCTGGATAGGGCGGTGGAGCAGTGGCTGCTTCTTTCGATCAGATCTTATTACCACAGCAACATGGCAAATCCCTCATTCGGGAGATCCCTGCATTCTAACTGATGCCTTCTTTCTGGAGGAACGTCACTGGTTCCTGTGATCCTAAAGGTACTCCGTTAACAAATGCTAGTTAAGCATCTTCTTCATTCCTTCTTGTTATACTGGAGCATGTGATGGGCTACGTGATTCTGGAGGCAGGTGCTCTGGTTCACCGCCTTGTCCAGGGCTTGCTCAATCAAACAGAACTGCTTTAAAAGAAAAAAGAAAAAGAAGAAGGAGGAGGCAGTCTCACCTCTGCAGCCCTGGCTGGCTGGATCTTGCTATGTGGAACAAGCTGGCCTCGAACTCACAGAGATCCACCTGCCTCTGCCTCCTGAGTGCTGGGATCAAAGGTGTGTGCCATCACATCCAGCCTGATTTTATTTATTTAGCTGAAATATTTGTTCAACATTTATCTTGTGACTCCAAGAATAAATTACTTTCCTGTTAATGAATGCTCTTTGTAAAAGATTTTCCTATTGAGTTATTCCCACTGGCCCAAAGAGAGTCTGGATACTGATGACATGCGGCAAGATACAATCCTCTTTTTAAATGTTGCTCTCAGTGCAGCTTTCTTTCACAGTTTCCTAAGCAAGACATTTTCATGATATGAATATGAAAGGGTTTAACTGCACACAACAATGGGATTATCCAGTCTCCCTGAGCGGAGTGCCACTGCTCCTATTCTGGTTCCCAATGTACCTAAAGTGTGGGGTACAGCTTCGGTACCATTTCATCAAGCTGTTTCCACATGTGCTAGCACATCGTCCACAGAGATTCGTGTTACCTGTCCAGGGTACTGTGCACTACTGGGAAAGAGCCCATACTCACACAACGGGGAGGAAACCAGAATCAAGCAGCTGTTGCTCCTCCTGGTTCTCAGAGCTGTTGTTCTGGTACCCTGGTTACTCTTGCCAGGACCTTTTTTTCCAGCTCTAAGTGAAATCCACATAGAGGTGGATGCTAGCCAGCTTCTGACAAGAAGAACTGAGGAGAGATCAGGAAGGAAAGATGGTTGGGCGAGTCAGACACACAGACTTGTGGTACCTCTCATTCTCTAGTAGCGCATGATCTAGAACAGTAGGAAGGACTTGAAGACACTTTCTGGTGTCTTCCCTTCTTCTGCTCCTGATGAGGAAGGACTGGCCCAGCAGTGGCTCTCACAGCTTCCTGGCTATAGGCACCAGCAATGGGCATCAGTGACGGAGGACCAGAGCAAAAGACAGAATGGCAGATGTCATGTAGCCACCGATGGCTCTGGTTCACACGTATGCATTGGTTTCCTGGGATCTCAAAAAATAAGTAGGAGAGACAGGGTGCCTGGTAACCCAACCACGGCATCATTGGGATAGTTCTTTTCGTAGTGCAGACTGAGTAAGTTACACACTACAAGTCGGCACCTGTGGACCGCTGACCAGTAAGTGACCTTCTGACCTAAGACTTGACCGAAGTGCTCCTCGGTCTCTATCTCCTGTAAAACAGGATAATGTTGGGACTGGGGAGATGGCTCAGAGGTTAAGAGTGTGTACTGTTCCTGCAAAGAACCTGATTCCCAGCATCCACTTGTAATCCATTCCCAGGACCCACAGTGAGCAGCTCACAACTGGAACTACAGCTCTCAGGAATCTGATGCCCTCTCCTGACCTCTGTGGGCACTATGCCAATATGTACAAATCTACACACACACACAGAGAGAGACACATAATTAAAAAAATAAAATATAGAGTTAAAAGCCAGGGTAATGTTAACTGCTCACCTCTCAGGAGACTGCTAGGGTAAATGTCTTTAAAACATGTGAAAACACCGTGTGAGCTACCAAAGAAAGTCAGACACTATGGCTCTGGCCAGTGGAAATGTCAAGCCCCAAGTTCAGAGCCTTGGAGAAGGGGACGCAGACTATTACAAGAGGCAGCCAGGAATCTCGCACTTGAGACTTTTCCTTTGTGCTAAGAGAACTGAACAACAATGGGGAACACCCAAGCCCAGGTCACTGGCTGACTAGCCCACGGGAAGGGTGACCTGTTGTAATACAGCTTCTTCAGTCCCTTGGGACATCAGCCATCTCTCCATATTGTACTGAAACTTGAGGTGGGGTCTGAATCATCTCCAAGAGACTGCATCGGGTGAGACTGTCAGTGGACGAACACAGGGCTGAAAAAGAAAGGAAGGAAGTTTTAGAATTGATAGGTGGACTTGTAAGTGACGCACCTGCCTCCGCAGGCAGAGGCAGACAAGACTTGACCTAAGCGCTCCCTGACTGGCATGTGCCAGCCTGTCTAGCAGAGGGTTTTCCCAGGCTGGGAGAAAACCCACTCTTCATGGTCACTGCCACTATGTCATAGTCTTGGGATTTTGATAATAGAACAAGCAGCAGGCTGAGATGCACAGGCCCTGACACGCAGCACTCCAGACGGCTCTGGCCACACAGACGCAGGCAGAGCCTTCTGTGGAGTGTCAGGAAGTGCTGTTTGCTTTGCTCTGGTGGATCTCTCACAACGGGGGTTCTGGGTGTCCTCACAGATGAAGTGCCATGTGCTTTCCTTGGAAAGAAACATCACAGAATGCTGTGCTAAACACATTGCAAAAAAAAAAAAAAAATGTCGAAGACAGTTCTTTGCTCCATTCAGAGAACTTAGCATCAAACCAGAAAACACAGGCTTAGCAACGCTCACCGGGTTCCTGGAAAGCCACTCAGTGCAGACACCTGGGGTCAGATCATTCAGAGATGGAGGTGTTCCTTTCCCCTCTGGGCTGGGGACATCTTTGGGATCCATCCCCACAGGGTTTTAATCAGTCTCCAGAGCCAGTTATCAAGGTTTGTTTCAGCTTCGAATTTTTAGGTATCAGTCATCAAATACTCACAGGAAAAGTAAGGATTCCAGACCTGACCTCTCCTTCACCTCCCTTCTTTTGCTGAAGCATTCCCGGTGAATGACTTCTCCAGAGAGCCACAGCTCACTGCACTGTGTGCCAAGACTATATCTGAATCTGTTTCAATGCAAATCTTTTAAAAACATGTTGCCTACCACCCTGAAAGTGATGGTGGTAAATTAAGGCAGGATACAGCAATCAGTAACAAAAATAACTCAGTAAGTTTTTTATAGTAACATTCTACTGAGAAAGAAATTGATAAAAAATATTCTATTCAAAATAATTAAATAAGTAATTAGTAATTAAATTAAGTAATTAGTAAAATATATATATATATAAACTCTTAAAGACCCCTGCAATAAAAATTCAAGATATTGAAAAAGAAAATCTCAGCTGATGGAAAAAAAGCATTCCACATTCCTGGATAGGGCAAGTAATATTGCAAAAGTGTCTATGCTACCAAAATTAATTTACAGAATTATTGCGATGCTTATCAAAATTTCCATGTCATATTTTATGGGTTTGGAAAACACAACACAAGAATGCATATGGAACCACAAATGATCATGACTAGCAAAGGCAATCCTCAGGAGAAAGAACACTGCTGGAGGTATTACAACACCCGATCTCAAATTATATCATAGAGCGATAGTGTTAAAGACAGGGCTGGCCGTGGCATGACCAATAGCATGGAATACAGAACCTGTAAATAAAATGGCAAAGCTATGTTAACTTAATTTTTGACAAAGGAGGCAAAAGCTACTTTCGAGAAAAGATAGCCTATTCAACAAATGTTGCTAGCAAAATTGGATTTCCACCTACAGAAGAATTAAATTAGGTTCTTATATTTTACCTTGTACAATTGAAAACCTGAAACACTGAAGCAAGAGATGTCCTTTGGTGGCTTGTATAGGGCAGCCGCTATCTGTGAGGCTCGAGAGATGCTGAGTGAAACTGGACATGAACAGTCAGTCTTCTGGGCCACTGGCTATTCACTGTGAATTTTAAACAATGAACAAATAGTAATTGGTTCCCTCCCAAATATCGAGAAATGATAATAATTGCTAAAAGTGTATAGTAACTATACATTAGACTGTATACTACAGGCTTGCATGGATTAGCTCTTCGGTCCTCAGGAAATCGAGATCAATGTTATCCCCAAGATAGTACTAACTAACCTCAAGTATCAACAGATGGAACTACATGAAAATAAAAACTTTCTCTTCAGCAAAGGAAACAATGAGCAGAGTTCACAGACAGCCCACAGGATGGAAGAAAATTTACACCAGCTACATTTCAGACAAGGGGCTAAGATCCAGACTTATAAAGAACACCAGAAGTTAACTACCGAGGGGAATAAAGCTGCCAGTCAACAAATGGGCAAATGAACTGAATAGACAGTTTTCAAACAAAGAAATACAAATGGCCAATAACTACCTTAAAAAGTGTTCAATATCCCTAGCCATTAGGAAAATGCAAATTAAAACTACTTTGCTATGATACCGCACCCCTGTCAGAACAGCTGTCACCCACAAATGATGGAGAAGAGTCGAGGAAAAAAAAAAAAAAAAAAAAAAAAGAAAGCATTGTTCACTACCAGCGAGGGTACAAATTAATGCAGTCATTATGGAAATCAGTTTGGGGATTTCTGAAGATAGTAAAAACAGAATGATGACTATATTGGACATTGTTCCTGTTCTTTAAACATTGTTTAATGTTTTAGGATAATTGTTCATTTGCAGCCATTTAGTCAAGCTTTTGTTGAGTGACTGCTGTTAGCGACTGTACATTCTTTTTTGTTTTTCAAGACAGGGTTTCTCTGTGTAGCCTTGTTGGCTGTCCTGGATTTGTAGACTAGGCTGGCCTCGAACTCACAGAGATCTGCCTGCCTCTGCCTCCCTGAGTGCTGGGATTACAGGCATGTGCCATCACCCCTAGCTGAACTATACATTCTTAAGTACTAAAAGCAGTGCTAAAGACAACCCATAAACCCTCTCTTTCGAGTGCGTCCAGAAAGTGGAGAAGCCCCAGCTTCTCCTTGATGAACTTCCGCTGTCGTAGGAGAAACTGAAATACAGCTGTGGTTTGGATGGGAAGTGTCTCCCCGAGGCTCGTGAGCTTGACTATGTGGTTCCCAGCTGATTACTGTTTGGGAGAGGCTGTGGAATTTCTAAGAACCGGAGCAGAGGAAGTTAGGCATAGGCGTTGGAGGGCAGGTCTGGAGGCTCAACAGTGTGCCTCCACTTCCCACTTGCTCTTTGCTCCCAGGGTACAGGGCAGCGTGACCAGCTGCTCCACACTCCTGCTATGGTGCCAGCCAGTCTCGCCCCCCTACCCGCCATGATGGCCGAGGGGTCAGAATAAGCCCCCTCCTCCCTTAAGTCTTGTCTCAGGTTACAGCATAAGAAAAGTAACTATTATAGACACTTTATTTACTCCCGACGTCTGGAAAGGCTTCCAAAGCAGTGTGTGGACTGAAGGACCAGTGAACGTCAGAAGAAAGGGGAATGAGGGATTGAAGGGAACCTTCCGGGAGGAGAGAACAGCAAAGTCAATACTCGGGCAAAACAGAGTTTGGAGAGAAATGCAGAGGAGACTAGAGTGGATTTAGGGTGGGAGATGTCCTTTGGTGGCTTGTATAAGGCAACCAGTTTCTGTGAGGCTCGAGACTAGAGATGCTGACTGAGAATGGACAGTCTTCTAGGCCCCTGGCTAGTCACTATGAATTTCGACTAAACAATGAACAAATAGTAACTGGCTCCCTCCCAAATATCAAATAGTGAGAACAATTGCTGAAAGCGTGGAGCGACTCTACACAGACATGATACTACAGGCTTGCATGGATTAGCTATTCAGTCCTCGGGAAATCCAGATCAATGTTATCCCCAGTTTATGGAGAGGAAACTGAAGGTCTGCTAGCGTAGTGGTGGAGCCGCACAGCTCCTGTGGTGCAGGCGGCACTCGATGCCAGAGATAACGGTTATTGGGGGAGGCCTTGGTAGAAGCCTTGGCACTTTTGTAACCAACCTCAGGAGTCACATCCTCACCTTTGGCAAACATTATGGATGGAAGATAGGTGGCACCTGATCTCAATATGCCATGAGAAGAATGTCAATGTCACACTGCCAGAGATCGTCAAGGACAGGACTACTGAGGTTGCCCCCTTTGGAAAAAGCAGCTTGCTTCCAGGTTCCTTGAGGGAAATGTAGTAAATGGAGGAAGCAATCTGCTGTCTGCCTGGAACCGTTAAGCAATGAGAGATCTGCAGAACAGGAGACACCTACACCCCCTGAAGGTTTTTGTTTGCTTGTTTGGTTGGTTTTTTTGTTTTGTTTTGTTTTTGAGACAGGGTTTCTCCATATAGCCCTGGCTGTCCTGGAACTCTCTCTTTCTGTAGACCAGGCTGGCCTTGAACTCACAGCGATCTGCTTGCCTCTGCCTCCCGAGTGCTAGGATTAAAGCCCTGTAGCACCTCCGCCCAGCTCCCCCAGCAGTTTTGATTTGGGAGAACCACTGCTAGTAAATTGCAGAGGCAGAAACTGCATTCCAGATCCTTACACCATACCAGCTCGAACATTCTTGCTTGGTGTTGACAAAGTCCTGGCAGCAGTGTTGGTGAGTGGTAGTGGTGTACACACTCGGTGGTACGTTAGTGCTTTTGGTTGGCTCTACTCTGTCAGAAGTGAGGCAGCTGCCAACGGAGCAGGCAGGAGTCATCGCGTTTGTGGAGGCAGCTTCTTCCACCCGGGCCACCTGAGCGGACGATAGCAGGCGGTGTTTCATTGAGCGTTAGTGGTAGTCACTCCTGGACAGTTCAGCGTGAAGGTGTGACCTCATCTGTTGGTGTTCCACTGACCAAGGGTTAGAACAAGAAAGTGGGGGCTGGAGAGATAGCTCAGCAGTTAAGAACCCTAGCAGAGGACCCAGAGTTGACTCACAGCATCTACAGGCTGTCTCGCTACTCCATAACTCCATCCATAACTCCTGTTCAAGGGGCTCTGACACCCTCTTCTTACTCTGCAGGTACTAGGTGCACACACACAAACATACATACACACAGATAAACATTCATACACACAGGCAAGCATACATGTGCACATGCAAACATACAGAAACATAGGCAAACATATATACACACAGCCAAACATACATACACACAGGCAAACATACATACACACAGGCAAGCATACATACACACACACAAACATACATACACACAGATAAACATTCATATACACAGTACACATACATGCAGCACACATATATACACATAACACACATACATACACACAAACATTCATACACACAGGCAAACATACATACACATAGACAAACATTCATACACATAGCACACATACATACACCCAGCACACGTAATACACAGGCAAACATTCATATTTATAAAATAAGAATACATTTTTTTTTTTTCTGAGACAGGGTTTCTCTGTGTAACAGTCCTGGCTGTCCTGGAACTCACTTTTGTAAACCAGTGTGGCCTTGAACTCACAGAGGTCCTCTTGCCTCCGTCTCTCAAGCGCTTAGATTAAAGGTGTGTGCCACCTTCGCTCAGCAGAATAAATAAATCCTAAAGAAAAAGAACAAGGAAATGTTTTGTTGTTGTTGAGGAAGATGGGTTTTGAACCAGATCTGCTCAGCCCAAGGACTGAAGCAGCCAGAGAGGTGTCTGAGGCGGTAAAACTCGGAGCACTTGGAACACCAAGGTAAGAAGTTTCATCTTCCTACTAGATGAGGGACTTCAAAACATTTTTAATCCTGAAACGCATTAGCATGAGGTTTTTGGAGTACCTCCTGTCAAAATGAAGTCTCATTCCTCCTGTATGAGGAGAACAGCCATTGTAAATGTATTTAAGAATAGAAATCCAGGCATGTGACTTAGAGAGAATCCTGATGTCTGCCATGCCCTAGAAGATTCAGGTACACACTGCCCACCCGGGGGGCCACTGGCTCAGACAACAGGGGACACTTGAAGGGCCGTGCCCTAAAGTAGCCGTGTTCTCTGTGGCATACGAGGAATCTAAGCTGGGGAGACTAAGCCTGGGCCAGCTCTCACTTTCTCTGTGCTTATATTAGCAGGACATCTATTATTCAAACAAGTTCACTGACTCCCTCCTCATTTTTCACAGGCTTCTCCTTTCTCAGCTATTGAGAGTTGAGTAACTCCTTGCATTTGTCCAAACACTGAACTACAGATCTGTGGACCTGAAGCACTTCAGATAAAGGAAAGTCATGTCTTGCTCTGTCAAAGCTTTTTCTTCCTCCAGCCTGAGAAGCTATCCGGCCTGCCTTTCCCCGCTACCATGTGTTCTGGTTTCTCTCCTCACCCAAATCTGGATGGCTCCGTTTCTCTGGCAGCTTGTGTTGGGTCCTGGTGAATCACCCGACAGGCCAATACTCCCTCTGCGCGTAGGACGACATCTGATCATATTGTGCAATACTCATTCAGCAGTGTGAATACTCACAGCTGCTCAGTGCTAATTCCCTCGAGGGATCAAGAGCACAAGCGACAGGCCTTACTGAACTCAGGGTTTGGATTGTCCATTCCTTTTGTCAATAGGCCTGGGCTCCCCCTTGAAGCCCATGGACTTTTATTTCCCATCTGGTCATGAGAAGGATGTCCGCTCAGTTCTTTGTCTTACTGTTGTAGATGTGGCTACTATTTCTCTCTCTAGCTCTCTATATCCTCTCTTCCCTTTTTCCTTCCTTCCTCTTTCTTTCTCTCTTTTTCTCTCTCTCTTTCTTTTCTGTTGATGTCAGGAAGCCTGGTTTAACAAGCTGTTCAGAACCCGACACGGGAGGGACCTAGTAAGGGGAACAGTGCACAAGCCAGGCCTTGATGTGACTTTAGGGCCAGGCCAGGCCAGGGCTGAGGCAAGTGAGATGCCTAAGAGTGACTCTGACCCTCGGGTACAGGGTCAACATCAGCAAAAGAGGGGTGTCTTTAGAACTTGACCACTGTGGGGCTGGAGGGATGGCTCAGAGGCTCAGAGCGCTCGCTGCTCTTGCAGAGGACTAGGGCCCAATTCTTAGCACCCACATGGTGGCTCCCAACTGTCTGTAACTCTAGTCCCAGGGGCTCCATCGTCCTCTCCTGGACTCTATAGGCACTGTATGCATGTGGTACACAGACGTAAAAATACTCATACACATAAGATAAAAATAAAAACAAAAAAATCAAAATAAGATTTGCCTGTTGGACACCCTTGTTTGTGCCTCACTTCGACTCGGTTTGAACCCTTTCGCCTCTCTAGGCTGACCTACTGCCCATTGCTGAGTTTGAGAATGGGATGGAGGGGAAAAGACGGATGATCTCTATCATCTGATCCAGACATGTACTGAATCTTGAGGTTTCTCATAAGGACTGAGCCAGCTAGGACCCTGTTCATGGTCCTGTAGTTTGAAGGGCTCCAATCCAAGACCAGGAAAGTGATGGAGAAAGGGAAGCCACCACTGACCATCCCAAAGCACCATTGTCCCCCCTCCCTGCATTTACTTCTCTGGCATCGTTACTGGTCAAAGCAGCCCTTAGCAAGGGGATCATATACTTGTGTCTTGCTGATTTAATGAGCCCTGGCCTTTTGAGCTCAGGCCATCTATTGCCAAGTTCAGTGTGGCCTCTGCAGGGTGGCTGCTCAACCAGGAGCTGCTGTGTATGCCATTTCTAGCATCCTGGCAGTAATGTTATGGTGCTGTGAGAGTAATTTTGTTCACACCTTTGTTCTTCAGCAATGAGCAGCACCTAGCGAAATCTTTGCTGATCGCATACCTCTGACCTTTGAGCTGACCTTGATAGTAGGCCAAAGGCTAATCAAAGCCGCATGGATACACAGGTTGAAGGCCCTTCCCAGTCTGTAAAGAAAAAGTCCATAAAAAAGAAGAAAAAGAGAGAGAGAGGAGCAAAGGATTTGCTTTTGTTACTTTTTTAAAATGGTGACAAGCTAGAAATCATCTAAGAATCCAAAATAAGAGACCGGCTGAGTCAGTTTCAGTCCAGGAACTTGAAGGAATGAATGCGGTACAGCAATTAAAAAATAACCTCGTGAAATTGTGCTATAAGCACCCTGTTATAAAACCAGCGGAAAGCGGAGTGGAGAATTACATCTCCCTGTGAGACATGAGCACACAGGCAAGTGGGGTGGGGCAGTGGAGGCTCGGGATGGCTAGCTTAACAGTGGCTTCTTCTCACTTAAACAGTAACGTTTAATGATGTTATTTGCATAATGATTATATGGTGATTTTTTTTTTTTTTTTTTTTGGTCTTATAAGATTCCGTAGCACTTTGAGGGGGAGAAATGAAGATGATCTGCAGACTGGAGGCTTATTGCCAATGGGTAGATGGCTCTCTCTTGCTGGCCTCTCTCTCCCACCCGCTTTCTCAGATGCGCGTGTGCTCTGGGTTCAAACTGTCTGAGCTGAGAACGTAGCCTTCATCTTACCTAGCCTGTCAAACATAAATAAGAACGATAACTGTTTCCCTTTTTGTAAGTCACCCTTGGACGCATGCAGAGAAACTCCTGGCCCAGAATGAATGCTCAGTAAACATTAGTTCTCATAATGTTATTGCTACTGAGCACGGAACTCTAAGCCATACCAACATGGGGAAAAACAGAGGTCACTGAACCC
Source organism: Psammomys obesus (assembly GCF_907164565.1). Classification (NCBI taxonomy): domain Eukaryota; kingdom Metazoa; phylum Chordata; class Mammalia; order Rodentia; family Muridae; genus Psammomys; species Psammomys obesus. Next base: position 2,095,821 of record NW_026585685.1, read on the forward strand.
TCTGACCTGAGCTCAGAGGGACCTGTACTTTTGGGTCTTTCATGACTTTTTTTTTTTTCTAGGAGGCTTCACAGGTATTTGGCAAACAAGGGGCTCCTGCTGTCTCAGCTGGCTGGCAAGAAGGGCAGCCCCGTTGGCCCCAGTAGGGAAGCCATTTATTCCATCCAAGGACATGGAGGCGCCTGCTGCTGCAGCTGCAGGGCTGGCAGCTGAGGTGGACGCTCCTGCAGATGCCACAGCTGGCTCTGCTCAGAGCTCAGAGTCACATGCCTGCTGGCCTGTGCCAACCACCCCATCCTGCATGAGATCACATCTTTTGACTTTTCATGTGCACACGGCTCGCTGGGCCCATCCCACCAGGACAGGGGACAAGGCCTAGCTGCTCTTCCTACTGTGGCTCCTCTCAGCCCTGAAACATGCCAGCACGTGTGTGTTCTGTGTAACTAACTCTCCCCTCCACCCCAGGAGACCCCACATGCTCCCTGCACTGCCTCCTGCCAAGGGAACGTGTCCAGACCTGACTGAATGCTTATGTGAGGGCAATATTCCTCCTGAGGGGACCCATGGAAGATAAAGTCAGACCGGCTGCCAACTTACAGGAAAGATTTGAATGTAGGGATCAGGACCAGGTGACCACAGAGACTAGGGCAGGGATGTTCAGAGTAAAGGGAGAGGAGAGTTCTAGGGGTGGGGGGATGGGCTTCTGCTGGCTCCATGCTGAGGTAGGTGATGGAGAAATCAAGAGGGCGAGGCTGTTCCCGGAGACCCAAAGAAAGGACCCCAGCAGATGCTAAAAACCTACCTTGCAGCCCTATCGCCTGAATCAGCTTCCACTTCTCAGGGTATCTGTCCTGTGTGCCCCCCAAAATAATTAATCTAAATAAAAGGAGTTTTTAAGGTTGGAGGTGTGGGGGGGCGGGGGGTTCCTAACTGTGATGGATTAACCTCACTCTAGAGACAGATGTATTTTCTCAAATGATGCTTCCTCTTCTCTCTCCCAAGTGTCCTAAGAAATGGGGACAATGTTCATTAATAACAGAAGGAGGGTCTGAAGAGGAAAGGCTGTATAAAGAGAAGAGGCTGCAAACCAAGAAGCCCGGGTGGAAATAAAGTGCTCAACCAGTCCTGCATCCATTAAAGTAATAACATCATCGCATGGCGGGTTTATCACTCCCTTGCAGCCCCTCAGCCTGGAAGCTGCGGCTCTTTTTAAAAATGAGAAAGGAGTTGCATGCCGCTCCTCCAGCGTGGAAGGGCAGGTCTCGCTGTGCCTCCTCCCAAGTGCTTCCCTCCCCAACCTTGGACTTCTCCCAGCCTCTAGGACCATTGCTAAAATTCATTTCACTCTTTAATTAGATTTCATGGAGTAAGGGACTGGGAGGGGTGCTGGGAAAGGCATGCATATGCCCTCTTTTCGTAGAGAAGGGTAATGCTGCTGATAGGGGAGGTGGGACAATGGTTGCTATGGAGACATATTCCCAGACATACAGACACACTCATTTTAATGCTTTTTTTTTTTTTTCCCAAGCAGGGGAAGGATCCAGTGCCCTATTTTTAGTGTCAGATTTCAGCAAAACAATTCACTTTCATTTCATCACACACACACACACACACACACACACACTCTGCTGGCTTTTTAAGTAGGTCATCCCTTCTAACTGTATCAAGGGCTCAGATCTGTCTTGCTTGAGTAATGCAAGGTTCCATGGAAGATTTTACTGATAGAGAGGAGGATCTCAGACTTGCCTTGGTACAGCCTTTCATCTCAGTTTGACAGGCATTAGGACAGGCAGGATGAATAGCTGTAGGTAAATTTACATTTTAAAGATGGGTGCAAAATGTCGAGGTTCTGATAATAAAAAGGGGAGGTATAGAAATTACAAATGACAAATGTGTCTGCTTTTCCATTATCAGCTTATCACTGATGATTACAAAAGATATTCCTTGCTTGTTAATACTACACAGCCCAATGGAAAAGAAATAAGTCCTGGCTGGGAACTGTCCAATTTAAAATTTTAATCTTTGTCCCAGATCAGCTGGGGATGACAGGATATGTGAATCAGAATTGGGGGTTTTATTTTTGTCCTACCCCGAGTTGCAATTCTTGAGTGTTTCCGTCTGCATTTTTTCCCCTTTGTGATCTTTGCCAAATCTCACAATCCTTCTGTGATGAGAATACCCCCATTGACTGGAATAAGCACTAGCTGTTCCCTTAGCAGAACTAGCCCAAGGCAAGGCTGTGAATTGGGGAAGTGTCTGGTCTCAGGAGCCCCAGACTTACACTCACCCCTGATCTCCTGTTCCCACAAGGGCCAGTTTCTCCTTCCAAGATGGCTGACAGTCTAGACTAATTGGGGCTCTCTTCACTGGGAGCTCTATGTATATTAACTCGAGCCTTTGGGTGGTTCTTTCAACATTGGCAGGGACTTCTGGTTTCTCTTTCATAACATAGAGTAAGAAACTCCCTATGGATAGAACCAAAAGGGTGTTCTATGATCCTCAGCTTTAAAAAATAACAGCCTTGTAGCAAAGAGAGATGGAAATGAAATCACAAAGCTGAAATAGTGCCACTTCTATCCAAGCACTGGGTGTTCAGTAAGATTTTTATTTCTCCATAATGTTTATGTTTTCTAACCATTGCCCTATTAATTAGAAGATGAAAGACAAAAACAAAAATGGACTCAAAAATGGATATTATGGTTGCTTTTTTATAGATGACAAAAAAATAAAAAGAGCAGAGTTTTCCCAGGATGTGTATGTGTGTGTGTGTGTGTGTGTGTGTGTGTGTGTGTGTGTGTGTGGGCATTAATGAGAATCTGTCACATGTCTGTAAAAATTCAAACCCCAGTTCTGCTATCATAACCATGTGCTCCTCAGATGGGGAAGAATCATTTATTAAACATTTATGAAATATTAAGCATTATGTGTATATTTGAGGTGTGTTGTATCAAATTTGCATAGAGATTAGGTCTCTTGAACAACATTCCACATTTAAGAATGGACATTCAAAAGGGTTAACTAATTTGCCCAAAGACACAGCTGGTATGTAATAGGTGAATAATTGAATGCAGGTCTGATCAAAACTAACAGTAGCACCGTGGGGCTGATGGTTCAGATTAGGAGCCAGAGAGAAGTATTAAGTGAGCATTTTTTAATACAGACACTCCATTGTCAATACATGAAACTCCATTTACTGATTTCCTAGTGAAATCTGTTTTCCTGCTGTGCAGATCACAGATCTGGGTTTCCTAACAGTCATAAATCTGTCAGGAGGCCTTCATCAGACTATCCATTGTAGTGGGTGATTTGCTTGTGTTGACACTGACTCTGGCAGTCAGAGCTGCTGACTCTCTGGAGTACCTATACTGGACAGTTATTTTGTAGAAGAGTAATTAAACCATTAAATCTATTGTCAGAGCAATTTAGTTTACTCTAACTAAAACATAAATTGGTACCAGGAGTGGTGTGGGAAAGTATCATTACATAATCCTAAAATAAATGGAAAAATATCATTATGAAATCTAAAAATCTGTAAGCAGCAGGAAAGCAAGAAACAAAAGCTAAACCTACCAATTTTTGTATTAGGGGAGTGACACAGGTTATCCTCTCTGTCTGGTCTGTCACCTAAATTGACTAGCAATTCAGTGATCTGAGAACTTCAAACTAAAAAGTCAGACCCCGAAACGATACAATCACAGGTAGTAGCTCCCAAGGTAAATTTCATCCAAGTGTCATTAAAAGTTCTCTGTGAGGGGCTGGGTGACAGCTTTGTGGCAACTATCCAATTAAAGCTGTGGTTTTTCTTCCAAACCTTATTGCTAAAGATAGTCTCAACTTACTAGTATCAAATTTGGGGGAAAGTGATTAGAGAACACACAACAATAAAAACTTGGGACTTTAAGTTTAAAAATTATTTTTAGACAAGGTCTTCAGCTGTTGTTAATCATGCATGGAAATAATGGGAGGCAAATGGAAAGGGTGCTGCATTTTGGGTGAACTGAATGAACCCAAATCTGTAAGTCCAACCTACTGAAGCCTGATATGATTTGGCACTTCAGGTAGCCCCAGTGCCTGGAAATCTCTATAAGCAGGAAGTGGGCTCTGAAAACTATGCTGTCCCAAGAGAGAAAACATTCTACTTCCTGCCACAGATATGGCAGTAAACACCTCCAGCAGGACAGTCAGCTGTCTCTTCTGCTAGAAGGGCTCCCTTTGTTCTTTATCACAGTAGAGGTAATGGGCAAGGGGGCAATGAATGGTCTTTTGGTTCATGACTTGTATGGTTTGCATATTTTCTCTCCAAAATCCATGTTGTACTTACTTCTCAATTCAACAGTATTAGAAGTGGAACCGTTCAGGTGTGTGTAACCCAATGTCCTGGGGCCAAGGATAGCTATAGATATGGCCTAACACTAAATTGTAACCTTACTTAAAACATCATAAGATTCTATGTTTTGGTAATTTTTGTTTTGGTTGCATGATGCATCATCAAAAGGTTGAACACACCTGTGAGAGCTTAAGCCTTGTGGACAAGACCTCTTACTGTAGAGGGCATAAGGAGGTCACTTTTCAATGATCTGTTGCTACACCATAAACTATCTTTGTCATATAATGACAAGATAATAGTTTATATTAATCTCACAATTCCATGGGTTGAGTAGGATCAGCTGAGCAGTTTTTCCTTAGGAATCTCTATGCAGTTAGGGTCAAATGGCTGCTAGGACTAAAGACATCTGGAGAACATGGTTGTCACTGGATGCCAGCTGTTGACTGAAGACCAGTGGGACATTGCCTTTAAAGAAGTGAGACCTCATCAAACTCCAAATCTCCTGCAATTTTGATCTTGGATGTCGGTCTTCAGAACTGTGAGAAATAAATCTCTAGTATTTATAAAAAGTCACCTAGTCTAAGACATTTTATTATAGCAACTTGAAAAAACTAAGACATAGCTGGGTGGTAGCGGTGTACACCTTCAATCCCAGCACTTGGGAGGAAGAGGCAGGTGCATTTCTGAGCCCAGTCTGGTCTAAAGAGTAAGTTCTAGGATAGCCAGGGCTACACAGAGAAACCCTGTCTTGAAACAAGAATAAGGAGGAGAAAGAAGGAGGAGGAGGAGGAAGAGGAGGAGGAGAACAACAACAACAAGAGGAAGAGGAAGAAAGAAAGAAAGAAAGAAAGAAAGAAAGAAAGAAAGAAAGAAAGAAAGAAAGAAAGA
>NW_026585685.1:2101045-2122239 GCF_907164565.1 Psammomys obesus
AGAAAGAAAGAAAGAAAGAAAGAAAGAAAGAAAGAAAGAAAGAAAGAGACTAAAACAGTTTGCATAACATTGTGTCAGGAATCAAAGTGGGAGACTACGCATGATGAAGATCACCGCCACCACAACCATCATCATCGTCATCAGCAGCAGCAGCAGCAGCTTATCTTTTCATAAGATTTTGTGATTTCTTCTCTTGGGGAAGGGACACATCTTACATGGGAGAAGAGAGAGGCACACGAATTTCTGAGATGATAAAGGGATAAAACTGTTTGAGCGATACCCCCTCCCCCAATTTTCTCTCAGGTTTTTGAGACAGGTTCTTATAAAGGGTAGTCTGGTCCTGAAACTTGCTACAAGGCTGAGATGGCATTGAGGTCTTGATCTTCCTATCTCCATCTCCCAAACAAATATTAGTTCCATGTTTCTCTGTCCTACAGTCTGAGAATTCTTCATGCTTTGCTTGGTGCATCATACTACAAAGACCCTACTTCCTAGGTTTCTCGGCTTCTTTCTGCCTGTCAGGTAAGGTGACGTGATGGAGGTGTGGTCACTGGGATGTTTATAGCAGTAACCGTGTGAGTAGCTCACAGCAACTGTTTTCAAAAAGAGGGAGTAGGTTCTTCTCTTTACCTTGTTTTCCTTTCTGCTGAATGGAATGAGGGCATGAGAGCTGGGGCTCAGGTGGTTATGTGGGCCATAAGATGATTAGAAAATGCAGATGGTGCAGATTAGGTAAAAAGGTAAGAAAAAAAATAGTTGGTGTCCCTGACACTGGACAGCTCACCACATATCTAAGCTCCAAGCTTGGGTTAAAGAGAAGAGTCTGTAAGTTGTTTAAGCCACTGTTTGGTTTTTGTGCGTTATTTTTATTTGTTTTGTATAGGGTGACAGAACTCTGGAGTTAGAGGCAGGAAGAATTCTACGTCATACCCCCAAGCCTGATTTTAACAGAGGGGAAGCTGTTCTTTTTGAATTGCTCTGTTTCTCCAAAATGAGCGTATTTGGACCCCCAAGGACTAAGGGTTGAAGTAAGCATAATACCACCGTATCCTGGGTTTGTTGGATAGAGGAAGATGGGAAGCTCATAGACTATTGTTGTTGAGTACCTAGTTCGTTTTGCATTGAGACCATGAGACTTGAGATCTTCAGACCCACATTCTCTGAGTTTTAGCCAGAAGCTTGTCTGCAAAGCCTCTCATTAGACAGCCGCCTGCCAGCGTGGCTTAGGAAGGAGAGTCCAGCTGGCAGAGACCCTCCAAGGCTCTGGAAAAATGACCGAATCTTTCCAAACTGTTTTAAAAGTTGGTCCATTTTAAACATTCCACCAAGTTTAAATTTTGTTTTACCTGGTTGTGCATAAGTCTATTTTTACTGTAAAGCTCCTTCCATTCCCCCACCAACTTTGTGTGTGTATGTGTTTATCTGTGTGTCTCTGTGTATAATTTTAATATTTTCTTTTTTTCCAAATTATATTTTATTAATTTGGTGCAGTTGGAAGCTTGCCTCTGATTCCACATAATTACTTAATCATGTCAGTGTATTGACTCAAACATTTTGTTATTCGTTACCTAAATATTACTAGTTCCTTTCCGTTTCCTCCCTTGTACAATGATAACACTTGTTTATAAAACTGCTTTGAATTTATCAAGGGGAAGAGCAACATCAAGATGAAGTGCTCTGTTGTTCTTCCTCTGGACTTATGCCTTGGCTCCATTTTCAATGTGGGGCATAAATTGTAAAACATTCTGCCAAGAGCACTCCAGTTCTGATCGGCGTATGAGATGAATTTCTCTTCTAAGCCAGCTTGTTGTGCAACCTGACGGGGATGGGAAATAGGGCCAGGCAAGAAGGGAGCTGTATTTCAGAGCTTCCATGCAACCAATGACTCAGAAACCCCCTTCTGTCCCTTCTCTCTCTCCCCACTCTCTTCCTATGTCTTTGTTTCCAGTTTTTCAGATTCCTTCTTTCTTCCAGCATCTCCTTCCTTCCTGCCTTCCTTCCTCCCACAAATGCTCACTGAGTGTTTTATGCCCAATTCTTAGGCATGGTTCCTCTGATGGACTTGGCAGTGTTATATGCAGACACTAAAGACAATGGTCCCACCAAGCCTTTGGTCAACAGCTAAGCATCCTGTGACAGTCACATGTTTCGGGTGACTCCGGTCCCTGCTGCCATTTGATTCCAACTACATACTATCCCTAATGAAGAACTTCCCAGTTGATCCTTCTCAACCCATGGGCTTGTGAGATTCTGATAAGCTACTGTCTTAAGTTGGTATTTTGTAGTGCAGTTTATGATATGGTAGTAGATAGTTGAAATGAGTGCTTACCATGAGCTAGGCAATGTTCTAGGACCCAGAGGATAAGTAAATGTGCCCTATGAACCCACATGCTAGTGAGAAAGACAATCAATTAGTGTGTACTAAACACACAAACACACAGTGTAATAAAAAAAATAGACAAGAAAAGTTACATTTGAAGTGTGAGTAACTAGGGTAGGGCTCCCCAAGGAGGAGATGAGTTTCTTTACGTGTGTGTGTGTGTGTGTGTGTGTGTGTGTGTGTTTTGCTTGCATGCTTATCTGTGCACCACATGCATGCTGAGCACTCTCCGAAGTCAGAAGAGGACATTGGATTCCCTGGAACGGGAGTTACAGATAGTGGTGAGCTGTGGGTGCTGGGAATTGAATATCGGTCCTCTGCAAGAATAACAAGTGCTCTTAACTGCTGAGCCATCTCTCCATCCCTTGAGAACATGATTTTTGAGTTAAGGACAAAGACAAGTTGGGAGCTGGTTACTTGGCTGTCTAGAGGAAGGTTGTCTTAGGAAATGCAACAGATATTGACCACACAGACTCTGAGGTGACAAGAAACACTGTATTGGTTACATTTCTCACTGCTCTGACCAAATGCCTGAGAAGAAACGGCTGAAAGAAGAAAGGGTTTGCTTTGGCTCACGGTTTGAGGGTACAGGGTCATCATGCTGGAGATGCCAGGAATGTGAAACAGCTGTCAGGGGCAGAGAGAGTGTGTGTGTGTGGGGGGGGGATGCTGGTCCTCAGTAAACTTCCTCTTTTTTATTTAATCCAGACCCCCAGACCATTGAAAGGGGTGGCTAACATTCAAAGTAGGTCTTCCCTTTTCAGTCAGACGTTTCTGGAAATAGCCTCATAAAGACACACCCCAAAGTGTGTTTCTATAATGGTTCTAAATCTAGTCAATTTGACAATGAAGAAGGGCCATCACAACCCCATCCACTGTTAACTTGACACCCAGACACAGCACTTTAAATTTCACATCCCATCCCAAGCCCCAAAGGACTCAGCTTGTTCATTTCTATGAGTTCACAGTCTGATGGTTTTAATCACTGTTCAAAAGTACAGTCTCTTCGGAGAGTTAAGGCAACCTCTTAGCTATAAGCTCCCATAAAAAAAGTTAGCTTACATGCTTCCAGTATACAATGGCACAGAACAAACATTCTTATTCCAAAAGGGAGAAATGGGGGTACATCAAAGCCAGATCCAGATCCACTTGTGGTAGAATCGTCTGGGCTCCGATGCCTGAGCTCTCCAGTGCTGCCACCTAAGACATAAGCAAACTCTCTCGGGACAGCTGCATGCACTTCCTGCCTGTTGCTTCTCTTGACATATATCCCAGATTCCCAAGCACCTCCAACATCCCAGGATCTTCACTGAAACTTAGGTTCCACCTTCCCAAGTTCATGCAGTAGTCTATCCAGGACTCTTTTCAGGAATTCTGGCTCTGGCTCCAGGGCTTTCTGGAATCTTGGTGTAAGTTCCCACTCCCACCCCCATAAACCATCGTATCTTCCGTGCCTGCAAAAATCAGTGAACTGGGTGATTCTGCCAAGTTCTGATGCCAGATGAGGTATAGCTTGGCTCTGAGGTGGCCCCAGCATGCCTTTGGGGCTGACCCATGAAACACTTCCATGCTAATGTTTTGTGCAAAGACCTCCCACTGCCAGGGTGGCATTCTCAGTGGACAGCCTCTCCTTTCAAACAAGTCGCTATTTTCTGACACTCCCATGGTTGGGGTTGTGTCCTCAGCCCAGCTCTGCTATTTTCCCAACACACAGCACAAGGCTTCACTTTAGTGGTGCTGACATCCTTAACAATCATGGCTGCTTTGCACCCTTACCTGTAGCTCTAACTGGCTCACACTTCTTTCCTCGGCAAACGGCACATTTTTCACGTCCTCCTTCTCCACTCATCTCCCCCCCCCCCCCCCGTAGAGATGGTAATTAACAATAACCATAGTCATCTGGGAGGAGGGAGCGCCGTCGAGAAAATGCCTGCATCAGATGGCCTGTAGGCCAATCTGTGGGGAATTTTCTTGATAGGGGAGGATGGTGTCACCCTGGACTGCTGACCTTGAGGTGTGTAAGAAAGCAAACCGAACAAGCAATGGAAAAGCAAGCCAGTAAGCAGCACTCCTCCGTGGCCTCTGCTTTAATTCAGGCCTGCAGGATCCTGGCCGCCTCCAGTTCCCGTCTTGGCTTCTCTTGATGGTGGACTGTAAGTGTAAGATGAAGTAAACTCCTTCCTCCCACAAGTTGCTTGGGGTCATGGTCCTTTTTATCACAGCAAGAGAATCCAAATTAGGGAAGGTGCTCATGGTGTCTTAGCTAGGGTTACTATTGCTGTGATGAAACACAACTTGGGGGGCGAGAGGGTTTCTTTCACTCACAGTTCTTTATGACAGTTTATTGTCAAAAGGAGCGAGGGCTGGGAACTCAAACATGGTGGGAACCTGGAGGCAAGAGCCGATGCAGAGGCCGTGAAAGTGTGCTGCCGACTGGCTCGCTCAGCCTGCTTGCTTCTAGAACCCAGGACCACCAGCCCAGGGATGGCACCACCCACAAAGGGATGGACCCTCCGCTATCAACCACTAATTAAGAAAATACCTTACAACTGAATCTTATGGAGACCTATTCTCAATTGAGTTTCCCTTCTTTCAGATAACTCTAGCTTGTGTCAAGTTGACACAAAAGTAGCCAGCATATGCTGCAAGCGCTTTACCACCTGGGCTCTCTCTCTCTCTCTACTCTTTCCTTAAGTCTTTTTCTTTTTCTTTTTTTATTAATTACAGTTTATTCACTTTGTATCCCCCTTGTAGCTCCCTCACTCCTCCCCTTCCAATCCTACCTTCCTTTCCCCTTCTCCACCCATGTCCCTCCCCAAATCCACTGATAGGGGAGGTCCTCCACTCCTTCCTTTGATCCTAGTCTATCAGGTCTCAACAGGACTGGCTGCATTGTCCTTCTCTGTGGCCTGGTAAGGCTCCTCCCCTCAGGGGGAGGTGACCCAAGAGCAGGCCAATCAGTTCATGTCAGAGACCGTCCCTGTTCCCATTACTATGGAATCCACTTGGACACTGAACTGCCATGGGCTACATCTGTGCAGGGGTTCTAGGTTATCTCCATGAATGGTCCTTAGTTGGAGTATCAGTCTCAGAAAAGACCCCTGTGCCCAGATTTTTTGGTTCTGTTGCTCTCCTTGTGGAGCTCCTGTCTGTCCTCTCCAGGTCTTACTATCTCCCCCTTAAGTCTTTTTCTATGCATGCATCTCTCTGTAACAATACAGGAGCTTGCTTGAGGAACTTAGTCCCTTGCAATGTTCCAGAAAAGAACGAAAGAGATACATGCCCTGAATGTTGGAGATCCATTCAAAATGTGGCCTTCCTTCTCCTCCTTTCCCTTCCAGGAAAAGCACTTTGTGCCCTATTTCTAAAGACACCCTAGATGGAACTCTGAAGAGATTATCCACCCATCTTCTAATATTACTGTCTCTTGATAAACCAAATTCCCTTAATCAGCTCTCAACTTGTAAATACCAGCTTTTGAGTGGTAAGCAGCCAGAATCCTCATTTCACTCACAACTTGAAACATAGTTATTTAATTGAAAGTTTACATAATTCAACAACTATTAAAGGATACATTTAACAAGGAGCTTTCCAAATTTACAAAAATGTAACAGTTCATACAAGTGTCAATGTCTCTGTATTAAAGAAAGTGAGACCAGGACATAAGAACACAGGTTCAATTTATTCTGAAGGACATCTCCCACCATGGAAGAGGTTATGTATATAACCTTTGTTGCCTCAGAATGAAAGAAAGACAGGAATCAATGGGTTTACCAGTTGCATTGGTGGGAATATCAGCCAGGCCAGCTACAGCAAGGTGAGACAGTGTGTTCTTCAGGCACTGGATGTTATCTCACTTTTAGCATTCTTACTTTTAGGCCTGGTGTAGCCTAGAGGCCTAGCTGGCTTAGTGATACATTCTAGGAATTTTATCTCCTGGTCAGGATGATGCTGAGTCAGAAACAGAGGTTGATAGTAAATGGATAAGAAAGCCCCAGACAACCTTAGCTCTTGATCTGCAACAGTCCATCTTTCTGCAGTCATGTTTAACTCCGGCAGGGTGTTGTACAAGACTAGCCTCTGAGCAAACTGCCACCATCTTCAGGAGTCTGCTGGGAACCTCCTAGAAGGAGGGGTCAGGGAGGAACTCTCACCTGAGAATCCAGCCACCCTTCCCACCCAGTTGTAGGAAATTCTGTCTTGGGGGAGGGGCAAGAACATAGGTAGGGAAAGATGAGAGGGTCCCTTCTATCTAGCCATGGAAAAGCCATCATTCCTGATGAGTACAGGCCTTCCCGTGTGACTACCTGAAGGTACCCTGTGTCCTTCCCCACAACCCTTCACCCATTGCTCCATAAGTAAGCCCAGTGAACTCACTGGTACCTCAGTTTGCCATTGGGACCCTAGCGGGAGGGGTAGAGGTTGTGTCTCTCTCCTGGAACGAATGTCAGCAACACAAGGAAAATCAGTCTGCAAGGTCAGTGGAGACAGGGCTTCTTCAGAGAACTTCAGTTCTCACAAGCTAGCTGGCTGGCTCCCAGATGCCACAGGCTTACACTTTCCTAGCCACCTCCTTTGTTCACACACGGCCACCTCCCTGATCCTAGGCTGGTCCAGCATGGGAGGCTCAGGCGTATGCCACACTGTTGCTCAGGTGATACCTCAGATCTAGTGAGGACCTACACACTGGTCGGCCTCACTAGCCTCAGCATGAGTCAAAGCCTGTGCTATCGGCCCCTCACTTTGAACTCAGGAAGCAGGACCCTGAGCTTTAATCCCTCCCCTCCCAGGATTACTGGGCTCTTAAGGAAATAGGTCTCTACTTCCAGGATGTGCAGTTTGAGTAGGAAAGAATGAGAAAGTCTTGACCAGAAATAGACTGAGGGAAGGAAAAAAAAAAAAACTGGCAAAATGTCTCCCAGGACAAACTTGTACTTGACCTACATGTCTATAACTACCAGACTATGAGTGCTCTGCTACTGAGCAAAGAATAAATGTTCCAAAATGATGTACCCTTCCACAGACAATGGGTTGAATCTCACATCAGAAACCACAGGAAGCCATTAAGAGGTCATTGCAGCACAAGGATGAAACACAGAGTGTGGCTTTATCTTGTGAGTTCTCCACCGTAGAGACGTGATTCTAACCTGCCATTCTTAGACGTTAAACATTGCCTTCCTTAAAACAGGCTGCACAGTGAGAAAACAAGGAAGAAGGGAACCCAGCCTTCCATTCTTTCTCTTCAGAACAGCCAGGATGCTCTTCAAATGCAAAGCAAAATGTAACCTAAATCTCCCTTCCCTCCTTACTCCTTCCCTCTCCCTCCCAGCTCATTGGCTTTCCTTTCTTTCTATTCTCTTCATACCTTTCCCCCTGCTCTTCTTGTCTTTAAAAAAAATATTTGTTGGCTCCTTGCTTCCCCCCACAGTAATTTCTTATTTATTCTTTAATGATTTGATACATGTATATACTGCATTTTGAACCCACTCCATCGGGACTCCATCTACCCAGAACCTTCCTAGTCCTACTCTTATGTTTTTGTTTGTTTGTTTGTTTGTTTGTTTAACAACTGAGTCTAGTTAAGGTTGTTGGCATGTGTGTGGGGGTGTGTTTTTTTTTGGTTTGTTTGTTTTTATTGCATCATGGGTAATTTACCAGTGGCTACACCTCTGAGGAAGAATGACCCCCCCTTCTCCAGAAGTTATTAACAATAGCTCCTCAGGTAGGAGTGGGGTCTCATGTGTCCTTTCTTAATCCATGCCAGACTGTTAATGGGCTTTTGCATGTATATGACATGTGCTACCTTCATGACATGACCTGACGGTGACATTTCACAGTATTCTTCACCATCCTGCCGTCCTCATATTCTTCCCGTCCTCTCTTCCAGGGTGTTCCCTGAGTTTTTGGGGAGAAGGGGCTGATAGAGATACCCTGGTAGGACCAAGCGGCCAATAGTCACTTGTTCTCAACATTCCAACCACTAAAAGCTTCTCTAACAGAGGTTAAGCGTCTCACTAATGTGCTAGTACAGACATCAATATTGAGAAGGCGGCCGACAGCCTGCCTATCTAACAAAACAACAGTACCCAACTCTCTCAGCTAGGGGCTATAGCCTCCTAGCCGTAGGCTTTTGAGCAGGTTTGCAGTACCAGGCATGGATTCCCTCCTGTGAAGTAGACGTCAAATCTACCCAGCCTGTGGTTGGTTACTCTCTTAACAGTTGTGCCACTATTTCACCAGTAAGTTCATCTTGCCTAGCAGGTCAGTATTATAGCATGCATGGTCTACCACTGGGGTACACCACTGATGGCTTTTCTTCTTCAATGGCCTGCGTGGCACCTTCTGGCTCTATAAAAACTAGCTAAAAAGGAGGTTAGTTTTCCAGGCCAGCAAAGGAAAGAGGGGCTTACCATATAGTTTTGGTGGGCAGGCAAGAACAGTGGCAACAGCCTGTGTTGTTTTGGGACACTCTGGGACCTTTCTGACCAACCACTTATAGGGAGTCAGCCACTCCCAGCACTGGGCTTTTTGTTGAATGACCCAAAGCTTGTAGGAGCAGCATCATGAACTCAAGCAGGCTAACAACAGTCACTCTTCTTCTCTTTTTATTTATATTTTAAAAATTAGCTCACAAAGTTGTGGGTTTCCATAAATCCTTAGTTTTGTTCAACCGCCCACACCCTCTCCTTTTCCCTATCTCCTGACACTGCTCCCACTTAGACTGGTCCACCTTCAGAATCCTTGTCTCTTTCTTCATTGGAAAAAAGAAAAAAAAAAACTGAAGGAAGTAGATAGTCCGTTCAGAAGATGCTGTCCCAAGGAGGGAGTGGGCTATGCCCAGGTTGCTGGAGACTGGCTACGTACAAATAGATTGAGATGGTGGAAGCCTGCTTTTACACTGCTATAGACTGACATGGCGGGAGGCACAGATGTGGAAAGGGGAAAGCCAGCTGGAGGAAAGCTAACTGGTATTGGATTGAAGCTGGAACTACTAGTACAAATAATGATATAATCAGGCAGGCAGGCAGACTGACAATTGGCTTCTCATCTATACTCCCCGCTCAAGTTTAAAAAAAACAAAACAAACAAACAAACAAAAAAAAAAACCAACTGTGATTGTATACTACAAAGAACTTCCCCAGATTGATGACAATATCAAAAGGATACTGAAACCAGCTTGAGGGGACTATACTGGCCAAACCTGAAAGGATCAGAAGGTCAAAATAACAGTAAAGATCCTTTAATAAAATACACACCCTCATGTTCATACAGGCACAACCCTATAAATGAAAGAATCTCCCATGACAAGGTCTACCCATAAGTACAGAAAAAATAATGGCAGGAGAAAGCTATCATACAAGGGACATAATTGTAGTGCCTTAAGCAAAACATGATAATGAAGGATAGTGACTATGGTGTCATGTGGTTGAGGCCAACATGGAAAGACATGGGACTGTGGTCCACGCACTCTGTCTCCATCTTTCGAAACTGCAGCTTTGCCATCCATACAGCTGACCCAGGTCCACATCCTGCGTGTCTTCCAGGCTGTCTCCGTCACTCCTGAGACCTGTCCTTCTGACCTTGAATTGAATTTTACCAGTTTCTTAAACTGCTCCTCAACTGTAAGCACCAAATTACAACATCTTCTGACAGAATGTTGATATAGTAACGGCTATTGTTCACGGAGCCCCTGACTATGGTTGGCAATTGTTGTAGTTAGGGCTTTTATTGTTGTGATGAGGCCCCATGACCAAAAAAGCAAGCTGAGGAGGAAAGGGTTTTGGCAATTTACACTTCCCCAACACCGCTCATCACTGAAGGAAGTCAGGACAGGAACTCAAGCAGGGCAGGATCCTGGAGGCAGGAGCTGACGAAGAGGCCATGAAGGGGTGCTGCTTACTGACTTGCTCCTCCTAGCTTGCTCAGTCTGCTTTCCTATAGAACCCAGGACCACCAGCCCTGGGATGGTACCACCCACAAGGGGCTGGGCCCTTCTCCACTGGTCACTAATTGAGAAAATGCCTTACAGCTGACTCTCATGGGGGCATTTCCTCAACTGAGGCCCCTTCCTCTCTGATGACTCTATCGTCAAGATGACACAAAATCTAGCCAGTACAGTAATCTTGTGTGTGCTTGTTCAGTGACTGAGTCCTAAAGAGTCCTTTTAGGGAAGATCATTCTTTTTTTATTTTTAAATTTTTTACATTAATTACATTTTATTCACTTTGCATTCCAGCCCTCTCCCTCATTCCCTCCCAATCCCACACTCCCTCCCTCATCTCCTCCCATGTCCTTCTCCAAGTCCACCCATAGGGGAGGTCCACCTCCCCTTCCATCCAACCCTAGCTTATCAGGTCTCATCAGGACTAGATACAATGTCCTCCTCTGTGGCCTGGAAAGGCTGCTTCTCCCTTGGGGGAGAGGTCAAAGAGTCACCACTGAGTTCATGTCAGAGACAGTCCCTCTTCCCCTTACTAGGGCACTCACTTGGATACTGAGCTGCCATGGGCTACATCTGAGCAGGGGTTCTAGGTTATATCCATGAATGTACTTTGGTTGGAGTATTAGTCTCAGAAAATACTCCTGAGCCCAGATATTTTGGTTCTGTTGCTCTCCTTGTGGAGCTCCTGTCCTCTCCAGGTCTTACTATCTCCCTCTTTTTTCATATGATTCCCTGCACTCTGCTCAAAGTTTGGTTATGAGTCTCAGTATCTGCTTTGATACACTTCTAGCTAGAGTCTTTCAGAGGCCCTCAGTGGTAGGCTCCTGTCCTGTTTCTTGTTTTCTCCTTTTTCCAATGTCCTTCCCCTTTGTCTTTCTAAGTGGGGATTGATCCTATTACCCCGGGTTCTCCTTCTTATTTAGCTTCTTTAGGTGTACTGATTTTAGTATGTTTTTCCTATCTTATAGGTCTAGTATCCACTTTAAGTGAGTATATACCATGTGTGTCTTTCTGCTTCTGGGATAGCTCACTCATAATGATCTTTTTTAGATCCCACCATTTGCCTGCAAATTTCATGATTTCCTTGTTTTTAATTGCTGAGTAGTATTCCATTGTGTGAATGTACCACAATTTCTATGTCCATTCCTCCATTGATGGACATCTGGGTTGTTTCCAGGTTCTGGCTATTACGAATAAAGCTGCAATGAACATAGTTGAATAAATGTCCTTGTTGTGTATTTGAGCATATTTTGGATATAGGCCTAGGAGTTGTATAGCTGGATCTTGAGGAAGCACTATTCTTAATTGTCTGAGAAAGTGCCAGATTGATTTCCAAAGTGGTTGTACAAGTTTACATTCCCACCAATGGAGGGAGGGTTCCCAATTCTCCACAACCTCTCCAGTATGTGTTGTCACTTGAGTTTTTGATGTTAGCCAACTCTGATAGGTATAAGGTGAAATCTTAGGGTTGTTTTGATTTGCATCTCCCTGATGGCTAAGGACGTTGAGCATTTCTTTAAGTGTTTCTCTGCCATTCTATATTCCTCTACAGAGAATTCTCTGTTTAGCTCTGTACCCCAGTTTTTAATTGTATTACTTGATTTGTTGTTTTTTAACTTCTTTAGTTCTTTATATATTCTGGATATTAGCCCTCTGTCAGATATAGGGTTGATGAAGATCCTTTCCCAGTCTGTAGATTGTCGTTTTGTTTTGACAACAGTGTCTTTTGCTTTACAGAAGCTTTTCAGTTTCATGAGGTCCTATTTATTGATTGTTGATCTCAGAGCCTGTGCTGTTGGTGTTCTGTTCAGGAAGTTGTCTCCTGTGCCAATGAGTTCTAGGCTCTTCCCCACTTTTTTTTCTAACCAATTTAATGTGAGGAAAGATCATTCTTAGCCACGCTCCACCAGGAGACCACTGTAGGTCCCAAGACACTGTAAAATTAATAATAATAATAATAATAATAAAACAATAACTAATAACAATACAAGAAAAAGAAGAGGACTTACAAATGCTTACAAAGTGTCTCAAGGACATGTGAGTGTCTCCGGGAGAGTGTGCTGTCTCCAGAGCACACACCTGTACTTAGTGGAAGCAGCCTGAATAGGTGGAGGAAGTGCCTTAGATACCCAAAGCCCCAATACAAAGTCTGAGCAACAGAGAGAGTCATTAACTAAGCCAAACCACACAGCTCCACTTATCTATGGCACTTTCCTTCCAGTGACATTTATTCCCCCCTCCATTTCTCTGCCACTGTCAATTGAAAGAGTGATTGAAAGCAGCGAATATTGGAAGGGAGTCAGGAAAAGGAAGCCAGCCAGGTGCAGGCAATAAGGGATATTAGTCTGTAGAGTTTAAAAATAACAATAAAACCAACCAGATTCCATCTGGTTTATATAACCACCACCGTCATGCTATTCTGAACAGTTGGCGGCAAATGTAGCCAAAGGCGGGTCTTCTATCTTCTAAAACTGCCACTGATTGGAAGAGACCCATATTACCAAACTCTGACTTCTATGTAATTCTGATTGCCGGAATATGCAAGTATTTGAGCTGTAATAGATACTCAATAAAAACCAAGCTTAAATCAAGTGATCACAGGCACGAGTGTAAATCCTTTACACTCTTTGCTGAGCTCCCCCAGAAACGTACCTTTCCTCATCAGGAAGCTTCGTGCAACACAGCGACCCTCTGTTAAAACACAGAGGAGAATTGAGGGAACTGCCCAAGAAATGTAGGCATAGCCGGAGCTCTGTCATAACGATTCAAGGAAACTGCCTCCATCACTCACCCTGCACTGGCGGGGGCCATGAGGCCCGCTGCCTCGAGATTTTATTCATATATTTTATTTTCCTTTCTTGGAAAACCTACAGGAATCACCTCGTAACTCAGGATATTAGAGAATCCATTAGTTCTGGGGCTGGGATCCTGAGGGAAACTAAGTATTAACAAACACTCCTATTGACTGACACCCTCTGACGCTCAAACTACTTAAACCAGCTCCTAACTGGGAACAGCTGGCAGGAGACAGCAAGGCCCCGGACCGGACTGGGAATCTGGTTACAACTATGGTCCCTAGAAAGAACCTAGTCTCCATTAAGGGTTAAAATGTGGGAGGTCAAGAGAGCAGTCCTTGGGAGCAGGAATGGAAAGTGACTAAATGAACCTGAGAACAAAGCGTGCTCACATCCCAGCTGCAGCCCCTGCTCAGCCTGGGACTGAGCATGTGGGAAGAGATGGAGTGGGCTGGGAGGGGCCTGAGCTTCCGCCTGATCTCGCGAGGCGTTGTCTTTCCTGAGCTGGCATCACCAATCCTGCTGTGTCTGGCCAAACACCTTTCCCCAGAGTTGTTCCCACAGGCTAGGAAATGCCGGTCTCCACACCTGTTTGGGGGAGGGGAGAGAGTAACGACTTGGACCTGGGCCCAGCGTGTGTCACCCAGTGTCCCTCCAGATCAAATGTGCCCTGCACTCTGCTAAGCTGCCCAGCCGCTGGGCTGTGTGCCCTGACCCTGCTGTGGTCTGAGCTCTGCTCTTGGAAAGCTGAGTGCAAGGCCAGCCCTCTGGGCCTTGGCATTGGGTCTGCAGCCCAGAGTGGGAACAGGAGAAGGGGAGGCAAGACCTCAGGTGTATAGACCAGCGTCAACTGGCAGCGATGGTCGCCAGTGACCGGTGGCCTGGTGCCGGTGGCAGTCACGCTGGGTGGTTTTCAGCAGTGTGACCTTGGCTCTGCTTTTTGGTGCCAAATCCTTTGGTGCATGCCTGTTTACTGAGCCAGATTTCCCAGGCTTCCCGTCGGTTCTGTGAACTACTTGAAAGCTCTCCAATAATTTTCCTTTTTTTCTACGTAAGAGTCGATTTGTAGTGTTGGAAGTCAAGAACCCTGCCTGGTACAGCATCTGTCCCTGAAAGACTCAGGAAACCAGGGACACAGGGTGTGTGTGTGTGTGTGTGTGTGTGTGTGTGTGTGTGTGTGTGTGTGTGAAAACAGGAGAAGCTGAGTGAAGGGGACTAGACATCCTTAAAGGAAAGGCCTTGTGGAAAGGCCTTGTGGAAGTTCTGGGAGAGGGAGGGGCGAGGATGGAGGGATTGACAGGTGAGGCAGAACAGCGTGGAAGGGGTCACGCACCTTGTTAATGCTTGTAATAAGAGCCTTGGAGGAAACTGCCCCAGCGGCCCCCTAAGGTATTTCTGCGTTGCTATTTCTGTCCAACGATGTGGTTTAAACGGTTTTTCGACACTGTTTTAGGAACAACAGTTTCTTGATTCAGTCTAGCTTCTGGAGATAAACCGGGGCGTTAGCTTTGACTTTGTACATTGATCAAGCGAACAGCGTGCTGGGAAGTGCCCGGATATATGGACATGCATATGCATGACGTGCTATGATATGATAAATACATGCATGAGAAACTCAGGTCTGGGGCTAGTTACGTGGGAGGGGAGCCTTTATGTAACACACTTATTTAATATCTCAAAGGGGAAACATTATGCCATGTTAGCGGATCATTCGCCTTATGTCCGGATAGACAGAATGAAGAATCTCCAACAATTAATAGAAATTGTAGGGAAAATGATGACTAAGTGCTGGCTTCTGTGCATTTTATTTTCATGTGGCTTTCCAGCCGGCCCTCCTAATTATTGGTGTCTGTCTCTCCTGTTCTGAACTGGTTCTGTTAACCAACGCTGCCCTTCGTGGGTGTGGGTATGGGTGTGGGGTGGAGGGCGTAGCCGTAAGAGGATGAAGCTAACTCAAATACACAAATCCATCTTCTAAGAGAGCAGGCTACGGCTTATTTTAGAATTCTGTTTTCGCAGTAGATTGTTCAAGTAGTGTATGCTTAGAGAGTGCACGGGGAGGAGGCAGGCAGCGCGCTGAAAGTGACTTCTCTCTCTCTTTGGTTTCAGAGGACCGATATGGTTTGCATCTCAAAAGCTCTGTCCAGCTTCTGGCAGCTGAAGTCTTTCGGAGTCTCATTCAGATGACATTGCAGCCTGGAAGCCTTTTCAGCTCCAAACCTGGTGGGAGGGAAAGCAGGTTTCACGAAAGCATATTTGACCCTTTGCCCTGGAGCCCCGGCTGAAGTGCTCAGCAGGAAATAGATCTTCGCTGTTAGTAAATGACTGTGACTTTTGTTTACATGGTGAGTCCAGGCACAGGTCAGCTCTCCAACTCCCCAAGCAGACCTGAGGGCTGGTTATTATCTGGGTGACTCACACTTCAAGTCTATTTTGGACTAGTGAGATTAAAGTTCCCAAGTTCCCAAGTAATAACAAGTCATTGTTTGCTGAATGCCCTCCCTGGGGTAGGTACTGTGGTTGACCATTATAGCTTGTTTGTTTGTTTTTTGAGACAGGGTTTCTCTGTGTAGCCCCGGCTGTCCTGGACTCACTTTGTAGATCAGGCTGGCCTCGAACTCACAAAGATCTGCCTGCTTCTGCCTCCTGTGCACTGAAGAATAAAGGCATGGGCCACCACTCCCAATGACCTTTACTGAGAGACCAAAGGATTAAAAACCAGTGGCTATTATTTTAAAGTTTAAACACCTGAACTAAGGCTAGCTACGTGGAGATATGTCCAGCCTTAATGCTCTGAGGGGAAGAACTAGCCTTACTGCATTCTTTTCCTGCCCACTAGAGTTAAAGTTGCTAGGAAACTGGCCCATCCCCCTAGGGAGGGACACCAGATCATTAATGGTTTAGAGACCTTCCTATAGCCAATCAATTCAAAATGCAACATCCCTTCTGCGTTTTGACCAATAGATGCTTGCCAGGAAGGAGGCCCCCTGCTTTGGGCATGCTGGGAGGGACCAGAATCTTTAATCTTTAAATCACCCAACTAACTTGAGCTCGGGGCTCTCAGCTCTCACCGCTTCAGCGGTGGGGGTGGGAGCCCAAGCTGCAGCTTGTAATAATTTGTAATAAAAATATCCTCATGTGTTTTGCAACGGACTCAACTCCTGGTGGTGGTCTTTTGGGGTCTTGTGATTCGGGTATAACATTACAACTTTTAAAATGAATATTTGTGGCTGTGTATGCCGGTCCAGTGCGTACATGCGTGTGCATATGTGTGGAGGCCGAGAGTTAACACTGGTGTCTTTCTTTGGGGGGGGGTGTGTGGGGAGGTAGGATTTCTCACTGAACCCGAGGCTCATCAATTCAGCAGTAGGCTGGCAGGCCAATGAGCTTCAGGGAACCGTGTGTCTCCACCCTGCTCCCACTGCTACCCCTCCAGTATGGGGGACACAGCCACCTTAAGCCTCTTTCATGGGTGCTAGGGATCCAGGACTTAGGTCTTCATGCTGCACAGCAGTTTGCCGCTGGAGTCATCCCTTGCCAGTGCTCCCACAGTTGCAGGATTCTGTTATGTTCACATATTTGAAATCAGTCTTAGGATGTCAACCATGCCTAATGTCGGGTGCGCATACCTTATCATTTAATGTTACATTCAAGAAATAAAAACATACATCCTGTGTTTGTGTTATGAAGTAAAATAATAGAATCAAAGGAGCACTGCACGTCAGGGTTCGTTACATTCATTTGATCCAGATTAGAAGCAGGGTGTCACCAGTTCTGCTTCATGATGGCATGGATGCTGCGTGCATTCACACCACTTCCCACTCTCTGTTTGGATAGTTGTTGGCCTTCCCACTTTACAGATTAGTAAACTGAGGCACAGGAAAACAAACCCTTCTCAATCTCCCACAGCTAGGAGGTGGGCCATGTGACAAATTCTGCTTGTGGACATCTGAATGGATCACTTGTGGGCTGAGGTGTCAGACACTCTAAGAAGACTGCCCTGGCCTGGAAGACTGCTGATGCTCACCTCGTGTCCCCACACCAGCGGCTTCCTTTTACAGTGACTTGCAACTTTTGGTTTAAGTGGCCAGGGCAGCTGAGAAATGCCAGGGAGTGGCTATCTCTGGGAGTGGCCTTGGTAATACCCCCCCTTTTTTTGTCCCGTGAGTGGGAAAAGGTATTGCTCTGCTTCAGAGTCCTCCAGCCCTTCCCTGTACCCTGGCTTGCTCTATGCTCCCTCTCTTCTGTCCTAGTTAGCATTCCACTGTGATAAGACACTGACCAAACCAACCCAGGGGAGGAAGGGGTTTCTTGGGCTTACAGGGTACTGTCCATCACTGAGGGATATGGGTGTTAGGTTGCCTAGCAACCTCTGATGTCATCATCTGCTGCTGCCAAGGACTGCTACCTCTCTCTCTGACTTTCTCTCCTGGGTATTCCACCCATCCTCCCTTCCTCTCTTCTCCTATGCTCTCCCATTGTTTCTCTCTCTCTCTGTCTCTAATAAACCTCTTTGTATCAGACCTGTTCCATGGTGTATAATTTATATATTATTACCAACGGGGACCCTGAGGTAGGAACTCAAGCAGAGGCCACAAATGAACGCTACTTGCTGGCTTGTTCCTCTTGGCTTACTCAGCATGCTTTTTTATGCAAGCCAGGACCATCCACTCAGGGCTGCCTCCACCCACAGTGGGCTGGCCCCTCCCACATCAATCATTAGTCAAGAAAATGCACCACAGGCACCTGGGGGCCATTCTGATGAAGGCAGCCCCTCAATCAAGGTTGGCTCTCCCCAGGTGCCTTGAGTTTGTGTCCAACTGACAAACAGTAACGAGCACACCGTCTCAATTCTGCAGAACCAGCCAGCAAGGTGTCTCACTTCCGGGGCCCTGAGTAGACAGCCTGCGCTCACATTCCCGTCTAAAGGCCAGGCTCCAGAGACCCCAAGCTGAGAACTCTGGTTTCTAAACCCAGGGTGCAGCTACTGTAACATGGGGTTACTCTCCATTCAGGTTCTTCCCTAAGACTCGAGGCCCCAGGGACTGGGAGTGTTATCCACATGAGGTCTTCCGATGTCCGTGTTGGCAAGGCTGCCTCGGCTGTAGAGGGTGTGATCTAGCCATCCCGGCCCCACTCATGATGGCTCTCAAGGGATGTCCAAGCTCCAGAAACCCAGAGGTGAGGTTGAGGCTGTGGCTGGCTCTGAACTGAGGTGAGATTCTTCTATCTCTGCACAATGGCTTTATTATGCTCTTCCTCGGGGGTGTTGATCCCAAGGATACCCCAGGGGACCTGTGTAAGTAGCATGCCATGTGTTCGTTTTTTTTTTTTTTTTTTTTTTTAATTCTGACAAGTTCCTAGGTGGGAGCCTTTCAGCATCTGCTCCCATGTGTGTCCCTTGATCTGTTTGTTTGTTGTGGGGTTGGTAGAGTCTCACTGTAGTCCATGCTACTATCTCCAAGTACACTACCAAATACAGATGGGTCTTCTTGACTGTCCAGCAAATTTGGGGGAACAACTTTGCAGGGTGACCGGGGCAAACTTCCTACCTCAGGCTAAGATGTAGAAATAGGGGTGTTGGTCCTGCCGTGTGTTCTGACGATGTACCACCGCATTGAAGTTCCTTGTCTTCATTACCCTGGGCTGCTGAGCACTTACACATGGAACATGCTAATTCCACACACATTTCCAAGGCACCTTGTGAGCGCCACACACAGAGATGAGAACGGATAATAAAGCCTGTGCTGACAGCCTTGCCTTGGAGATGAATGGACACAGCAGAGCACAGCAATGCCGTAAGAATGGAAAAGGAGGTCAAAGAAGATGCCTGGGAACCTGAAAAGAGGGATTCAGGGCATCCCCAGTGCCAGTTCAAGCTCCATCTGAAAGATTTATGAATGTTCATTCACTAAGCTGGGCTGGGTGGCTCTGCCTTGTCATCTCAGACACTTGAAGGCCGAGGCAGGAGACTCATGAGTGCCAGGTTACTGGGCACGGTGGCACACAACATTTGGGAGGTGGAGAAAAGAGGGCCAGGAGTTCAAGGCCGCTCCCTGCTCCATACATAAGAAAGTAGAGGCAGCTTGAGATGTGTGAGACACGGCTTCTGAAAACAAACAACAAACAAGAAGACAGACCTGCCTGGGCAATTGAGGGAGACCGTGTTCCCAAATACAAATCGTGAAAGCTAAGGGACATAGCTCAGTGATAGAGAATTTGCCCAGCAAAGTTGGGCTTAATTTTCACACTGAGGGAAGGGAGTTCCCAGCTAGAGAACTGTGTACAGAGCCACAGAGGACTGTGGTTGACCAGGTATGGGGATGTGCAGCAAAACCAGAGATTTTAACGAGAGCCTTGGAGAATGGGGCTTGCCACATTTCCCTTGAGATCACAGGGACTAAATTTCCAGGAGGCAAGTCAGAGTCTAATGCTGATTGCAAAGTCAGGCATGTTTTGAGATAGTCTTCTTAGGTAGCTTTGGCTGGCCTAGAACTCATTAGATAGAGCAGTCGGGCTTAGAAGTGGTGGCGATCCTTCTGCCTCCGCCTCCTGCATGCTGGAATAAGCCTAGCTGGGTGTAGAATTGGCGCAAGGCGTCTAGTCACACAGGTTATTTCACATGCTCCCTTGAGAGCTAGAAGGTGACCTGCAGGTGTCATTGCCGGCAGTGAGCCTCAAAGAGACGAGAGCGGAAACAGTTCAGACTGACTTTGTCAACCTGGACCAGACTTTGGGGAGTCTAAGGAAAAAAAAAAGTGGTTTATTGACAACATATTTAAAACACAGTACAATCTGGGAAAAGGCAGCAGTCATTCCAATTCCAGCTTACAATAAAGTTTAAGATATGACTACATAGAAATTCCTTTACAGTGTACTTGTGACCCTGAGGGTGGGTTCTACAGCTAAAAGGTTTAGAATGTAATGTGGTCTCTGACCGATAGCATAGAGGTAGATCAGCAGGCTATAAAACACATATGTCACCCCCCCCCACCCAAGAATGGGTAACAGTCTAGGAAGAGAAGAGTCTGGGATAACCATTCCAGGGAACCTGAGTGAGGTCTGCCTCCACAGGAGGCAAAAAGGTCACGAGGTCATTAACAACATTCTCTCCCAGCCTTCTGGGAGAGAAAAAGGGGTACTTTATCTCCTCCATCGAGAAGAGGCCCCCCTAGTGATCTGTGGGTGCAAGGACCTTTGTGCCCCCAACAAGAGCTGTTCTGGTGGCTTCTGAGACAGAGCTTTAGGATTCCGATGCTTGAAGGAGAAGTACCCCCGCTGCAGAGCTGGGCTGACGCACGGCATGCAGAGCCTGGCGGCGCCCAGGCAAGTTGGCAGACGTGTGGTATCTGTGCTGAAGGGGTGACAGAGGAAAGGACAGGGCTGTTTCTGTAGGATGTCGTGAACACTGCCAGAGCCTGGGCAACCTCCCTGCAAGGGTAGGTTCAGGCAGGCTTGGGGAGCATGCTACATGGATTTCATGCTGATTCCAGATAGAGACTTCTATGAAGCAGTTGGATATACAGGTTGGAGAGCAGGGGAGGGGTCTTGAGTGACAGTGCACCACAGGGTCATCTCCTTCCAGGTAGGCAAATGGGGACATGGTGAGGTGACTCAAAGGAGAGGACCCGAAGGGTCACAGCTGGCATCAAGTCCCATTGACTGGTGAGGACAGCATGCAGATTAGTCTGGAACCTCCATTTCCAAATCTGGAGAGCTGAGACTGAGAAACTGACCTCACAGAATTCCCACAGGCAGTAAGAATTCAGAATGCCTGATAGCAAGCTAGGACACAAGAGGTAGTAGAGACAAGATGCCTCTTATCCAGGAGTTGAGATCACAGTATAGTAAACAGAAGAGGCAGAATGAGGCAGGAACACCAGGGAGCTTGAGACAGTTAAGCGAAAAGCCAAAAGAGAGGCCACAGAGAAGCACTTGGGGATCAGTAGACAGACATGGCCTGAAAGCAAAGGACTTCCTGGTGTGACTGATACCCCCCTAAAGAATTGGACAGAGAGAAGAAGAAGAAGAAGAAGAAGAAGAAGAAGAAGAAGAAGAAGAAGAAGAAGAAGAAGAA
>NW_026585685.1:2122249-2146166 GCF_907164565.1 Psammomys obesus
AAGAAGAAGAAGAAGAAGAAGAAGAAGAAGAAGAAGAAGAAGAAGAAACAGAAAAAGGAGATGGAGGAGAAAGTAGAAGAAAATTTTCAGAAAAAAAATAATGCATCAGTTAGGTACAGTGGTACAAGGCTGAAATGTTAGCACTTGTGGAGGTTGAGCCATGAGGAACTCAAGTTTGAGGTGGCCTGGGATATTGAGAGCCCGTATCAGAAAAAAACAAAAGAACAAAAAAGGAAGAAAGGAACGTGTATGCTGTTGAGGGCATGGAGCTCAGAGGCAGAGCGCCTCTCACACATGCAGGGCCTGGGTTCATGCCTCTCACTGTGAGTGCTCCAGCAACACACAAACACACAGTCCGTGAATGACAAATAAATACATGAAAATTGCTTTAGCATCACTCATCATCATTAAAAGAATACATATTTTCACTTTTATTTTGGTAAAGTCTACCATTTGGTAGCACTGGATGTCGGACAAGACACTGAGACACGGGCCAACCCCATGCTCTCTGAGTTGGAACATTCATGCCATTTTTTTTTAACATAACAAATTATCACAATGCATCCAGTCTTCGAATGCCAGTATCCTTGAGCCAGATTTTACACTTCTAAGAATTTGCCCCATGGCAACCTCACAAGTGTACAGAGATGTAGCCTCTGCTGTACTAATTATGACAAGGGTTAACAAGCACAAGAAAAACCAGAAGCAAGCTAAATGACATGACAGACCAGACAAGAGCTGTTGAAATGAAATATAATACGTATGCCCTTACAACTGGGCTGGCAGGGACTGGAGGGAAAGGGTGGCAATGGAAATACAAGGGCCTTGGAACAATGGTGTATGTGTCAAAGTTACATAAGTGGAGGGCAAGGAGGAGCAGTCCCTGTTTGTAGTGTGGAGTGAGAATGTGGTGGAGACCAGTTCAACATAGCTTTGTTTTGATTGGACAGCGAGAGAAGCTGGTGCTGCATAATGCGACCCTTCCCTCGGCCCCCATCAATCTTTAATAATACTTTAAAAATCAGGATGTATTTGGTGTGATTGGATTTCTTGTAAATGCTGGTCAAAGGGGCTGAGTCCTGTGTCAAGTGTGGCATGGAGCCAAAGGGAGCCAGCCAAACCGAGGAGAAGGCTGACCAACATCTGGCTCACAGATGCTTACGGATGCAGAAACAGTTCCTTGAAGCGTATGCAAAACTCTGTTACCAGGGAAACCTCTGGAGAGTGAGGGCTGGGGGTACCGCACAGTGGTCGATTTGAGCTTTGCAGTTCATCCTTTCTTGGCATTTTTTTGCTTTTTTTTTTAAATTCTGTTTTATTTATTTATTTGTTTATTTATCTATCTATCTATTAAGATAGGGGACTTGCTGTGTAGCTCAGGGACGGTAACCCTCCTGATTCTGCCTCCCTCGTGCTAGGATGGCAGGCATGTGCCCCCACACGGGTGCACACTTTTACTTCTAAAAATTGCTTTTAAAAATTTCATCATTCAGATGATACACTTGGAAACCGCAAGGACTCCTTGCCAAGTTGAAAATAGCATCTCGGCTTTGCCCCAGATTTGATATTTGCATCACTGTGAGAACCCACCATGATTCTGAAAAACAGGCCCAGAAGAAGAGACTGAAGCTGCCAAAGGTTTCAGGATGAGTTAATAGTCTACTCAGGGGATAATACAGCACCAGAAATACCCTGAGCTCCAGGGCCAAGGAGCTGTTTTCTGAATTCTATTATTTCAACCCTCTCACATCCAAGTCCCACTTGAACATGAATATACTTCAACTGAAAGCATATAGCTGATATATATATATATATAACTCAAACAAGGAAGTAACCCCAGATGCAGAAATCCCAATTCAGTAACATAAGGAACATGAAAAACCAAGACAACCCCTCCAGTAATGTCATCCAGTGAGAATGAGTGAGATGGATTCCTGGGCAGGAAACTCAAAAGAATGATCGTAGTTCTGTTCTAAGGAACGAAAGAAACAAGATCCTGACTGAGAACACAAACAGCTGAATAAACTAAGGAAGACGATGTAACATATGCAAGGGGAAATCAACAAAGAAACACTGGAAAAAAGACAACCTGAAGCGCTGGAAATGAAAAACCTAAGTAAAAAAGATGTGTGAAAAGTTTCTGCAGTAGAATGCCTATTGAATGCCAATAGAAGGTATAGTAGATGGATTTGTTTTTCCCTTCAGCCTGAGCGAGTCCTTCAAGTATCTTCTATAGAGTTGTCTTAGCACTTATAAATTCCTTTATTTTTATTATGGAACGCTTTAATATTTCCTTCACTTATGATAGGTAGCTTTGCTGGGTATAGTAGTCTGGGCTGGAAGCTGTTGCCTTTCAGAAATGGAAATACATCATTTCAAGACCTTCTGACTTTTAGAGTTTCTTTTAAGTAACCTGCTGTTACCCTGACAGCCTGCCTTTAAAGGCAAGTCAGCATTCCTCTCTTCCCCCTTTGCAGTGTGCTTTCTTTGATTTGTTTTGTTGTTTTAATTATAATACGATTAGGGAGGTTCTTTCCAGTTTTTCTTCTTGGAGTCATGAAAGCCTCCTCTACCTGCATTGACATCCTTTTTTTTCTCCCTAATTCTGGGAATATTTCTGTTATGATTCTTTTAAAAAGGTTTTCTACTCCTTTAGAACAAGAGCCGACAGCCCATATCCTAAGTCTCTTCGGAGGAGTGGGTATGTGTGGAATTCACACTGAGACTTTGTACAGTTTTGTCTTCATCAGTGTTGCTTCTGTAGTCCCCCAACCCCCGCCCCGTCCTCAGTCTCAGATATCCTGTCATCTCCTTGATCCTTGATCTATTGCATTTCTGAGAAAACAAATACTCCAAAACAACAGGCGAAGGGAGCAACACACATGTTTCCATAATAAGTATGAGTATTAATAGCCTTGATCTCCCAACCCAAGGCACTGACCAGTAGATTGGATTAAAGAGTAGCAAACATATATTCCCTGTCTCCTCGAGATCTACCTCATGACAAAACACGGACACTGCCTTAGGGTGAAAGGATGGAAAAAGGTACTCTGAGCAAATGGACCAAGAAGACAAGCAAATGCTAATATATGTTCTAAGATCTGACAAAACAATCTTAAACAAAAACTGGTGGTAGAAGAGAAAGAAGGATGTGTCCTGATGAGTCGGGGAGGAAGCCATGGACAGCATGTTACAAAGTTAAACAGATACACCCCAAGCACAGATTCATAAAACAGTACAGGTTAATAGTGGTTGGTGTCTTGGTTACTTTTCTATTGCTGTCAAGAGACGCCACCACCAAGGCAACTTATAAAAGAAAACATTCAATTGGAAACTTACAGTGTTGGAAGGTGAGCTCCTGATCATCATGGTGGGAGGCTTGACAGCGAGTGGACACGCATGCTGCTGGAGCAGTAGCTGAGCACGCACATCTTAGCTACAAACTGGAGGCAGAAGGTAGAGATCTAACCGGGAATGGCGTTTTATTTGTATTTGTTTTCTGTTCTGTTTTTGTTTTATGATAGGATCTCTCTGCTAGCATAGCCCTGGCTGTCCTAGAACTCACTCTGTAGAAGCAGGCTACTCTTGCACTCACTGAGGTCTGCCTGCCTCTGCCTGCTAGTGCTGCCACCATGCCCAGAAGGTGTGGGCTTTTGAAACTGCAAAGCCTACCCACAGGGACACAACTTCTCCACAAGGCCATGCTTCTTAACCCCTTGCAACCAGTTTCACCAATGTTAGACCAAACATCCAAAAATGAGTCTGTGGGGACCATTCTCATTCAAACCACCACAGCAAAAAATAAAATAATAAAATAGAATAAACAGGCAAGCTAAATGACATCATAGAGCAAATGGACTTAGCATGTGAGAATATTCCATTCAAACACTGCAGAATGCACATTCTTCTCGGCAACCTATGGAACTTTCTGAAAAGTAGGTCATATAATAGGACACAAAGCAAGACTTAACAAATATAGGTCAATTGAAACCATGCCTTGTATTCTATTTGGTTACAATGGAGTAAGACTACAAGTCAACACCAAATGTATACAACCTCTTGGAGACTAAATAATAGCCTATTGAACAATGAATGGGTCCTTGGAGAAATCAAGAAAGAAGAAAAAGAGTTTCTAGAATCAAATGAAAATGCAATATATAAAAACCTAACTGGGACAATTAAAGCAGTCCAAAGAGGGGAGTGTATAGCTCTAAATGCCTACAGAGAAATCTGAAATGTGTAACTGAACAGTACACCCTAGGGCTCTGAGAAAGGAACAGGCCAAACCCTTAATTGGTCTATGGAGGGAAAGCGAATTTATATCAGAAACTAATGAAGTGAGAACAAGGAAAATAATAATACAAATAATAAGTGACAGAGTTGGGTTTTAAGAAGATAAATTGATTGACAAAGCTTCATCCAAACTAAACAAAGCAACAAGAGTGAAAACTTACATTAGAGATGAAAATGGAACCACCAAAACAAACACCAGTGAAATTCAGGAAATCATTGTGTCATACCTTAAAAACATATATTGCACTAAACTGTAAACTCTAAAAGAAATAAATGAATTTCTAGATGCATATGGTCTACCAAAATTAACCCTACACAAGTTATACTATTTAAGCAAATCTGTAGCAAGCAATGAGAGCGAAGCAGTGATTAAAAATCCTCCGACTAAAAAAAGAACAGTTCCAGATGGGCTCTCTGGTGAATTTCAGCAAATCTTTAAAGAATAGCTCACACCGATGCTTCTCAAATCATTACACAAATTCAAAAAGGAAAAGATGTCACCGAACTCTCTGATGCTCAAAGCCGATGAAGACACAACAACAAAGCTCTTGTAGACTAACTTTCCTGATGTGCACAGACACAAAAATTATCAACAAGATACTTGTCAACCTAATTCAAGAACATATCAAAAAGATCATTCACATGGGCAAATGGGATTTATTACAGAGATACACTAATGGTTCGATATACATAAGTCAATAAATGTTAAATATTCCAAACATGGACTTAAGGACAAAAATTGCGTGGTCATTTTAATAGATGTAGGAAGTGCTTTCAACAAAAATCTAACACCCTTTTATGTTAAAAGTCCTGAAGAAACACAGAATAGAAAGACTATATCTCAACACCATCAAGACTATATATGGTATATTTAGAGCCAACATTATGTTAAACTGAGAGAACCATAAAATATTTCCAAGACAAGGATGTTCACCCTCTCTACTCATTTAATACAGTTCTGGAATTCTGAACTAGGACAATAAGAGAAGCAAATACAAAATAAACAAATGAGAAGGTCAAAATCGATGTATATGCATTTGTACATATGACTCTCTATATAAAAGACCTTGAAGACTCCAGAAGAAAACTGTTATTCACTAAAGTGGCAGGATATAAAATTATAGGAAATTTGCTAATGACAAACATACTGAGAAAAAAATTGGAAAAGCAACAATATTAACAATATCCAAACAACAACAACAACAACAATCTTTGGAATAAAACTAACTAAAGGACCCTACAACAAAAAAATTTAAAACACTAAAGAAAAAAATTGAGGCAGACACTGGAAGATCTTCCGTGCTCATGAATCAGAAGAGACGATGTGGAAATGATCATCCTCCTAAAAGCAGTGTATGGATTCAAAGCAATCCCAATCAAAATCTCAGTGATATTCACAGAAACAGAAAAAAAGTAACCTCAGAATTCACATGGAAGCTCAGAATACCCTGGGTGACCAAAGCAATCCTGAACAAAAGGAATACTGCTGGGACTATCCCTCATACCTGATTTCAAGCCCTCCTACAGAGCCAGAGTAATAAGATAGCATGGGTTCCAATGGTGTAGCTTGGTCTTCTGCTAACAGTGGGAGTGGGCGCTGTCTCTGTCTTTGCTGCCTGCTTTTGGTGCCCTTTCCTCCTCCTGGGTTGTCTCAGGCAGTCTTAATAGAAAAGGCGGTACCTATCTTATGCAACTTGATATGCCATGGCTGGTTGCTATCCATGAGAGGCTTGCCCTTTTCAAAGTGAAACAGGGGATTGGATGAAGGGGTTAGCGGAGGTGGGGGAACAGGGATGGGGAGACTGGGAGGGAGAGTGAGGGGAACAACAGTCAACAGTGACAACAGTAAAAACGGCACGGCACTGGGATAAAAAAGGATCCAAAGCCACACAATTGCAGTCACCTGATCTTTGACAAAAATTCACGATGAAGAAAAAAAACCCAACATCTTCAACCAGCAGTTCTAGGAAACTGGGTAGCTACATAAAGACGAACGAAAACAGAGCTTTATCTCTCCTGCACAAACATCATCATCTAACTCAACATAAAACTTGATGCTCTCTAAAAAATAATAAAACTCGATGCTCTGAACTTATAGAGGAAAAGTAGAGGGTACCCTTCAAGCTATAAGCATAGAGAAGGACTTTCTGAGTTCAGGAAAGAAGGACAGCAGCAGCAGCAACTAAGACCTCATAAAATTAAAAGCTGCTGTACAAAGAAAGAAACTGTCAATGGAGTGAAAAGGTGGCCTACAGAACGGAAGAAAATCTGTAGCTATACAGGAAGATCAGTACCTAGAATATACAAAGGACTTAAAAACCAACATCAAGAGAACAAATGACCCAGTCAACAAATGGGCTGCAGCAATGAACAGAGACTTCTCCAAACAAACAACAACAACAACAAAACCAAATTACTAAGACATGAAGTCCTTTGAGTACATGTCCAGGAGTGGTGTAGTTGGGCCATATGGTAGCCTTATCTTTAGCTTTTCTGTGGAGCTTCCACATTGATTTGACTAGTGGTTGTACTGATGTATACCCCTACCAATGGTGGGTAAGAGTCCTCCCCCTTCACCTCCTCACTAGCCTTTGTTGCCACTGACTTCTTGATGACAGCCATTCTGACTGGAGTGAGATAGAATGTCAAAGTAGCCCATGATGCTGGGCACTTTGTAAAATCCTGAGGGTGGTGAAGACTGCTGTGGAATGCCATCTTCTGGACACGCTATGGCCAGTGCATTCATGAACTTGCAGCAGGTTTGGTGATCTGCACAAGACCCATGTAAGATCAAACCAGTCATGGACAGGAAAGGGGCTCATGAGGCTATACCCCTAGCTGAAGAGCCAGTGACAATTAGTGGCTGTTAGCATAGGGAACTGTTTTCTTTGAGGGTGTGGCCACTTGGAGGCATTCACATTCTGATAATAGACGCATCATTTGTGTGTGTGTGTGTAGGCTTCAAACCCACTGTGCTATTTAAGACATACATGCTACAGGGAAGGAAGGTGGGATTGGGAGGGGAGGAGGGAGGGGCTTATGGGGGGGATACAAAGTGAATAAAGTGTAATTAATAAAAGTTAAAAAAAAGACATACATGCTTTGTCTGATTACATTTTCAGAAGGGGAGAGGTGTCTTTTAGTTAACTGAGACCTGCCATCTTGCACAATGCACAACCCACCCTGTTTGACGTAAGTGCCATGCTCTCTAAGCTCTCTAACCCCTGGACATAAGCACCACTCTCACCTACCCCGTGTCTTGTGTGATCTGACAAGCCAAAAACAATAAAGCAGAGGATGAGTCACTTCCATGACCCTCAGCAGTCTCTCTCTCTCTCTCTCTCTCTCGCTCTCTCTCTCTCTCTCTCTCACACACACACACACACACACACACACACACACACACACAATTTCAGGATATTTGAAACCAACTTTTACGGTAATTCTGAATTTTTACCAGTTCATTCTGTTCAGGAGGTACGAGAGGCCTTTCTCGAGCTCCACAAACTCCTCTTAGAATCCTGGGTCAGAATTTTCCCAGCTTGAGAGCACAGCCAATGCGTCTCAAGCTGCTCCCCAGACTGGAGTCAGAACTGGAAGTGTCCAGGACCTTCTGCCACAGACAGGCTGTTATGGGGTCACAGTGACACAAACATCCAGCTGTCTGCGAGGAATGTTGCCTCTTGCATCGTCCGTATCAAAAGGGAGCTGCCTCCTTTTCGCTCTGTCTCCCCGGTACCCCTTGAATGGGTGTATAGGTCTGGTTTGCCACTTTCATTAGTTTTCTGAGGCTAACCATGGCCAGAGAAGCTTAGCAGTTACCAGATTTCTTAGCGTATATTTGCTCATGTATGTGTGAGGTGTGTTCATGTGTGTGTTGTTACATAAGCATGTTAAGGGTTCCTCACTGGGACCCATGACCCACTGGTTAAATTAGACTGGCCAGCTAGGCCCCCTCCCTCCAAATCCTGTGTCCACCTTGCTGGTCAAGCACACATCACTATGCCATTTTAAAAGCAGGTGCTGGGGATTGAACACGCTCGAGCAGCCAGCACTTTAATAACTGAGCTATCTCCCTGGCACCTATTTCTCTTTATATTTCATAGTATTTTATTCTAACAAATACCAGCAATCTGAAGGGTTTAAAGAATATCCGTTTGGTATACCTGCAGCCAGCCAGTCTCCATTCGACCTTCTGCATTGTTTAATCATACATGGAGATGCCAGAGTTTCACTTTCTTCTTTCCATGTCCTTTGGTGCTCAGACCCACACTTTGGGGTATAGTGTGGGTACGCACATAACTTTTCTTCCTTCCTTAGACCTCATTAATCATTTCCTCTCTGAGTGCCTACGGCAATTGCAGACTCAATTAGATGCACCTTTTAATAAGCAGATTGGCGTCTGGCCTTCCGTACCCATGGAATCAACCAAGTACAGATCCAAAGTATTTGAATATCATCAACAACAACAAAAATTCACATCTGTACTGAATATGTACAGACCTGCAATCTGGGCTTTAACCATTTATATAGTATTTGCATTGAATTCAGTAATATAAATTAGAGATGACTTAAATATACTTGAGGATTGTTCATGCTAAATGTAAATACTGTGTCGTCTTTGTTTTTCTTCTGTAGTGCAGGGGATCAAACCCAGGACCTCACACTGGCTGGACAAGTCCTCTACCACTGAGCTGCACCGTGTATCCGTATATAAGGGACGGAGCTTCTGTAAAGGTCCTAATCTGCTATGGATTCCAAAGG
The DNA here is from genome assembly GCF_907164565.1 of Psammomys obesus. Taxonomy (NCBI): domain Eukaryota; kingdom Metazoa; phylum Chordata; class Mammalia; order Rodentia; family Muridae; genus Psammomys; species Psammomys obesus. The sequence continues at coordinate 2,131,307 of NW_026585685.1, forward strand.
ACAATTCCACACAGAGACACAGACAGACAGACAGACAGTCTCTCTCTCTCTCTCAAAAATCACTAGAACTTAATTTGTACTTTGGGCCAGGCCCGGAGCAGTACACAAAAGGCTTTTTTATAAATGTGGTCGTATCAAGTTGTTTTTGCTTGTTTGTCTTGCTAGATTGACAAGATTATGTAGTTTTACTACATAACCCATGTTGCTCTTGGGCTTGTGATCTTCCTGCAACAACCTCGAAGTATAAGTTAATAGGAATGAGCCACCTGGTCCACTTTATTGATTTCTTTATCTGGGAAGTGGATGTTATAATTGTCTCCAACCTGTAGCTAAGAAAACTGAGGCACAGGTAGAGCCATGGCTGCTTATGACAAGGACTATTACCGTGAGTAAAATAATTACAAATGAGCTCTCTTAACTTGCATATTTAAATCAAAATACATGGTTATATTTAACCTATGTACCTATTACTAGTTATATTTAGTGCTCCTGTTTGTATTTAAATACACACTGATAGGTCTCTGCTGCCACCCTCAAATGCTCATTTCAGAGGCGGTGTTTGACGTGGGAGTTTGCATGCATCCATGCCGACCTGTCTATTTAAAGATGCCCAGACCCCAGAGTTTTTCTTTGGGTAGCAGTCATGGTTTAGCATCAGCCATTTCAGCCGCACATTCAACCCTCCACATCACAGAACCAGAAGTCTGCCATTTGTCTTCCGCTCAAGGAAAATTTGTGGCTACCAGTGACTCGGCGTAATAATCTAATAGAGAATTCTAAACAACAGCAGAAAATACCGTGCGCTTCCATACTCATTTTACCAGCCTAAAAAGTCATAACACTTCCCGTTAATAACAGCTGTCGTAGAGCCCTTGATCCCGCAAGCCTCGCAACAGCGCTGTGCACCATTGACACCGGCCAGCACTCAGACAGGACAGCATCTTCAGCATCTTCAGTTAATACTGATGCGGGGTGTGGGCTTGGGGATGGGAAGAAGGCCCCAGAAGTGGGTACAGAGGTTCTAAGGGCGTGCCCTGCCCTACAGCAGACTCTAGGTGGTTCTCAGCCTTCTTAATGCTATGACCCCTTAATACAGGTCCTCATGTTGTGGTGACCCCCCCGCCATAAAACTATTTTCACTGCAGCTCCATAACTGCAATTCCGCTACTGTTATGAACAGTAATGTGGGTATCTGACATGTGACCTCTGTGAAAGGGTCGTCCAACCCCCGAATGGGTCATAGCCCACAGGTTGGGAACTCTAGAGAGCTGAGGTAACTCCTTTTTTATTTTTATTTTTTTTTTCTGTAGCAGCCCTTGCTGGCAAGCTAGGCTATCTAGGCTATTCTAAATTTAGAAAGCACTTCACAATGCCCTCTCTAGCAATGGTCGGACCAGGTTTTCCCAATCGCCAAGGCAAGATAAGTATCTTCGCCGTCATTTTTCTAAAGCTCAGAAGTTAAGTGAAAAACCAGCCTTATCTGGGTTTTCTTCTACCTCACCAGCTGGAAATCAAAGACTTGGATTTGGGTCTCATTTTCTATCCTACTAACTCACGGTCTCTGAGCCATTGACTTACTCATTCTGAAATTATTCCCTATAGAATGAAGATAGTAAGGTTTCCCCCTGCAGGCCTGAGGCTAGGATTAAATTATGTATGAAAAGTGCTTTGCAAACTGTAGTGTACTATATAATTTTGTTATTATTAATATGCAGATAGTGTGCTGATGTGGCATACATTATCTCATTAGGCTTTTTGTTATGGCATTTCCAAGCATATAGTGAAGGGCGCATGAATACAGTGAATGTGTACATAGAGTAAATGTTCACGCACTTATCGCTCGGCCGAACCATGATGATGGTAACTACTGATTGCCAACTCCATGGGATCTGGGATCTCATAGGAGATAAACTTTTGGGCATGCCAGTGAGGGAGTGACTAGATTAGGTTAAGTGAGGTGGGGAGAGCAACCCTAAATGCTTGTGGGCCGGTCTTAGGTCTTAGGCTGAATAAAAAGGAGAAAGCGAGATGAATATCAGCATTAATCTCTGTCTGTGACCAGCTGCCTCGCACTCCTGCCTTCACGCCTTCTCGGCCACGGTGGATGATGTTGCCTCCGACTGTGAGCCAAAATAAACTTTTTCTCTCTTAAATCCTTTTTCTCAGGTATGTGGCCACAGTCATGAGAAAAGTAAATAATACAGAACTTTGTTACCCAGAAGTGGTCCAGTACTCTGATAAACCTGACTGTGTGTTCTTAGTTCTTTGGAACTGGTTTGTAGGGAAGGGACACAGAAGTTTCCAACTATGAAATCCCTAGTTCACTGTGAGTGGAATTTAGTGGGTCAGTCTGGTGGGAATTTGGAACAGCAAAATGCAGGGTGAAATGTAGACAGTGGAAGTCTAGCTCCTGAACGTTCAAAGGGGAGCAGGGCTCTGTTGGGAATGGCCTCGCATCCATTCATGATTATTCTAGCAAAGAATCTAGCTTCATTCTGACCATGCCCTGAGGACTGCAATGAGGCAGAATTAAGAAGAAATGGACCAATCTGTGTGGAGGAGGAAATCGTAAGAGGGGATAGCATTCAGGCCTTGTTATTGCTCACTGCTCTTATCTAGGTCTACAGTGAGAGAGGGCAACAAATGGAGGAGAAAGTTCTGAGAAATTTGCAATTGAAGGGAAAGAGAAACAGCAGACAAGGCTATTGCTGAGAAAGTAGTTAGAGTTGTTAGAGATTAATAAGGGGGCAATAGGAAAGGCACCCTGAAAGGCTCTATCCTGTAAAAAATGGGAGAATCTAAAAGAAGAAACTTCCTTCTTGAAAACACAGACGCTGATACAAATGTGCTTCAGGGGGACTGGGCTATACCTTGAGCTGGCATCAGAACGTTGGCAGCACTGTCCACAGAGTATGAAAGATATACATTCACTATATGTTTGCAAATGTCATAATAAAAAGCTTAATGAAATAATGTATGCCACATCAGCATAAGATCTGCATATTATTAACAACCAGATTCTCTAGTGCAACGCAGTGTCATGGAGGCTTATTACAAGGGTCCAGAAGATCACTGAGGAGAGGCAACAGGTGGCAGGGTCAGAGTCCATGCAAGGAAGCCCAAAGGGGCTATTTGCGTGAGGCTGAAGAGGTGAAGCTTAAGTTGGAATGACCCCAGGATGTTGGCTCTGCCAGAACTCTGGGACAACTGATGAGGAAAACTGCATTTACAGAGTGGGTCTAGCTGGAGAGAGAGGCTATATGTGTTGTAGTCAGCAGAGAAGGAGGGTAGAGATTCTCAAGCCCTCCAGAGTCCAGGTGAGTCCCATATGCCATACATGGAACCACAAGGGTTGGCATTTGTCCTGCTGGGACTCAGTCTTCCTTTCTTCAGATTTTCTCTCGCTAAGCTCCCACCCATCCCTTTTGGAATGAGCCACTGTATGTTAGAAGTATGAAATTTGTTTCTTGATGTACCCAAGTCTCAGAAGAGACTCTACATTTATATTTCCTAACAGTGTTGGAACTGTTTAAAGTTACTCTGACTTTGAAGTTACACTGAATATATTTGCATTATGAAATGGTTTTGAGCCTGTTAGGGACAGGGGGTAGCAGGTTATGGTTTAAATGTATTAAGCCTGGGTGACAAATCATCAAGGGATGCACCAATCATGGTCAAATTGATGGGCTGTAGAATCACCTAGAAGACGAACTTCAGGGCATGCCTGTAAGAGTCCTTACCAGAGACCAAACAACTGGGGCCATCTGATCTGAACTTTGAGCCTCCGAAATGATAACTTGATTATTATAATATAATATAGCCATTGTGGTGTTTTGAATGAGAATGGGCCCACAGGCTCATATATTTGAATGCTTGCTTCCCAGTTGGTAGGACTGCCTGGGAAAGATTAGAAGGTATGGCCTTGTTGGTGAAGGTGTGTCACCGGGGCTGGGCTTTGAGGTTTCAAAAACCCTGTCATTCCAGCTTCTCTCTCTCTCTCTCTCTCTCTCTCTCTCTCTCTCTCTCTCTTTCTCTCTGCTTCATAGTTGTTGTCTCAACATAGAAACTTTCAGCTTCTGTTTCAGCACCATGCCTGTTGGTGGCCATGCTCCCTGCTGTAACTGTGGGCTCTGTTTCAGTTAGGGTTACTACTTCTGTGATAAAACACCATGACCAAAAGCAACTTGGGGAGGAAAGGACTTATTTGGCTATGTTTCAGTGTATCAGTGTTCATCATCAGAAGAGGTCAGGACAGGAACCCAGAGGCAGGAGCTGATGCAGAGTCCCTGGGGTAGTGCTGTTCACTGGCTTACTTTCTCTGGCTTGCTTAGCTTGCTGTCTTAGAGAACCCAGGACCACCAGCCCAGAGGTGGCCCCACCCACAATGGGCTGGGCCCTCCCACATCAATCACTAAGTAGGAAAATGCCCTACAGGCTTGCCTGCAGTTCAATCTTACGGAGGTGTTTTTCTCAATAGAGGTTTTCATCTCTTAAATGATTCTAGCCTATGTCAAGTTAACATAAAAGTAGCCAGCACAGTCTCCAACCTTCTGGAACCATGAGCTCCCAAATTAAAATTTAGTTTAGTTTTTTTTTTTAAGTTGCTTTTGTCATGGTGTCTCTTTACAGCAATCTAAAAGTAACAAAGCAACAAAAAAACCAGACACATTCAGTTATTGTGTCCAAATGGGAGACAAAACCCAAGAGCAATCAGAACAAGAGATCAGCTTGAGGGTCAGGAGATGGAAACTGAAAGACAGCCTCTGTACTCCCAAGGATTGTGGAATTGACCAGCAGCCATCAGGGAAGTTCACTGGTGCACTGGGATGAGCAGGGGTAAGCTGCCTCCTGGGACACAGACACAACCTACCTGGAAACTGATCACAGCCATGCCACTGGACATCACTGAGGCCATCGTCTACACTCCTGGTCCTGGGTACCACAAGAATCAAGACGAAAACACATCAGAGCAGGAAAAAGGAAGCCCTACCATGGCCTCCGGGAACCTTCTACTTACAAAAGCTTAATGCTACACAATATGAGAGAAGCGCTCACTGGGTTGAGCACCGGAGTCACCGAGATGAGTGGGTTGGGGCCCCCTCGGCAGAATACTGACAACTATCATAGAGTGACAGATCATATAAAAGGGGAAGATGGGTGCTTTATTTTCTAGTTTCTGGGTAAGCCAGTGCCTAGAAATTTCCAGGGCTGGTGTAATTGTCGCTGTTGTTTTGTAATCAGTGTGCAACCATGAATTCAAATATATCTAAAGGGTCCAGCCATTGTAGCCATTCTTCTTTTGATTGGTAACACATGCACATCCATTAGACTGATCCAATACATGAAGAATGCATGTTTTCTCTCCTTTAATGTTTCGGGAAGATAAGATGAAAAACCACCTCAAAGCTTTGGTGCACAAAATCCTTCCAGCAGAGATATGTGTAATGGGGAGGGATCAGAGCTTGGGAGTTTCTTTTCCCTTGGCTGAAGAGATGCCCTGATGAATAGGAGGAGATCTTGCCCTTGAACGTGCCGTGGCTGTGCAATAAGCGGAGCAAGTATTCTTTGTCGAGGAGAGTTAACTGTCAGGGTTTTCTAATTGGTGTGTCAAAAGCCATACACACATTAAGGAGTGTGTGCTGTATGGTGACAGAGATTGGAAAGCACTGATTAAATGACAGGCAGATTTGATTTTATTCGTAAATAACTCAAACAGTATTTCTCATCCCCACGTGTTCTCGTGTACAGTGTGACCTTGGCTCTCTTCTGCCAGCAGGTGAAGCCTGATTCCTTCTCCTTGAATGTTGTCTGCTGGTTCAGGTGTGTCCCGACAATGCAGCAGAAGGGGGCTGCATGGCTCCGAGGCAGGTCTCAGAGGGTCTTTGTCTGCCTCTTTTGGAACATTTTTTCCTAAGGGAAGCTGGATCCCCTAGTATGAACTTCAAACATCTTGAACTGTCTCTATTAGAGAGGCCGTGTGTGAACTCTTATCAGACAGCTCATTCAGCCAAGCTGTCATTCAGGTGAACTGGCTTTCCTGGAATAGCCAATACAGTTGAGCCTTCAGTTCATGGGAGTGCCAGCTAGCATCTGAATGTAATCACAAGAGGCTCCATGGGAAGACATCCCAGCCATACCCTTAGCAAAATTTTGACCCACAAAATAAGGATTAAACTGCTAATATGATTGCTTCAAGGGGTTAAGTTTGAGGTTACTTTGTAACTCAGAAATAATAACTGGTTTAAAGGCCAAGAAAGCTTTTTCTACAGAGGTGATAAAGCAAGATTGGATGGATTTAAAATTTCTCTAAGCTCTGATCTGGGGATTTCTCAAATCCATGGTTATTCTAGATAAGCACCATGTTTTCTGAGTCACCTGTCTCATCTGGTACAGCCTAGTACTGCATAAACGGTCACTTACCAGAGTCTGTAGCTCTGTGATTCATATAGGTAGTAACAGGAGGAGGCTGGTCTTTCCTTCTAACGCATTCTGTTGTTTCACCATCAGAAGAATATATTGTTTTTGGAAATAAGAGGAACATAGATTTCAGAGTCCAAAGGCCTGAGTTCAAGTCCAGATTCACTCATACCCTAACTTTAATCTTAGTGAATTCAGCAATGGAAGCCTCACTTTGTTTTATCTGAAATGGGAAAAAATTAATCCTGTTCCATGTAAATGTTGTGAGGCCTCCTAGTTAGCTTCAACCAACTTGAAACAGCCCAGAGTTATGTGAGGGAGTCTCTAATTGTATTGCCTGTTTTAGATTAGCCTGTGGACATATCTGTGGGAGCAGTTTCTTGATTGCCAGTTGAACAGGAGGGATCAGCCCACTGTGGGTGGCGCCATCCTTAGGCAGAGTGTCTTGGCTTGTATAAGAAAGCTAGCTGAGCAAAGATTTGGAAGTAAGCCAGGAAGCGTTCCTACATGGTTTCTGCTTCAAGTTCTTGCCTCACTGGCATTCCTGCTCTGATTTCCCTCAGCTATAATCTGAAAGATGAACTAAACCCTCTCCTCCACAAGCTGCTTTTGGTTGTAGCATTTATCACAGCAATAGAAAGCAAACTAGACAGGAAGACTGAGTACAATTACACTTGTGAAACCCTGGGGACGCCAGCCAGCTGAGGCCCTCTTATTACTTCATGCCTTTCCACTCTGTTTTTAAAAACTCAAAAATATAGAGTATATTAAAAAAAGAAAAGAAAAATCATTCATATTCTTACGATTGGGAATTACATTAGCATCTTTGTTTTGTTGTTTTGAGACAGAATCTAGTGCAGCTCCGATTGCCGTGTGGCTGAGGAGGGCCTTGAACTTCTGACCCTCCTCACTTCATCTCTTGAGATCTGGGATTGCAGGTGTGAGCCACTATGCCCTGTGTGCAGTGCTGGGATTAGAACCCAAACCCACGCATGTGCATGCTAGGCACCCTACCAGCTGAGCCTCATCCCCGGTTAATTATTATTTCCAGTTCTCAAAAAATATTTTAAACGTGTGTGTGTGTGTGTGTGTGTGTGTGTGTGTATGTATGTGTGTATTCACTCCAGAAGTGATATTAAATGTCTTCTTCAATTGTTCTTCACCTTATCTTTTTGAGAAAATGTCTCTCACTGAACCTGGAGCTCGCTGATTTGACTCCACTGGCTGACTAGCACGGCTTGGGGCTCTCTTGTCTCTGCCTCCCCAGGACAGGAATGACAGCCACGGGTCTGGCTTTGTGTATGGGGACCAGAGCTCTGAATTCGAGTCTTCATGCTTCTTCAGCAAGCACTTATTGATGGAACCATCTCCTCGCCTCTGGTCCCAGGTTTTTGTTGTTGCTGCTGCTGCTTATTTGTTTGTTTGTGTAGTTACTCTTGTCTTTGTAGAGCTAGAAATATCACATATTTATTAAAAAGTATTTAACCATGCAAAACCAGTACCTCCAAATATGGAATACTTTGTGAAGCTGTGAGCCACGTTGTATGGGACCGGGATAACCACTTCTACGTATTTTTAGTTTCTTTTCCTCTTGCTGTGATGACTTTCCCCAACAAAAGCAATGTAAGGAAGAAAGGGCTTGTTCTGGTTTGCAGTTTGAGGGTACTGTCCCCATGGCAGGGACGTAAAGGTGGGGGAGCTAGAAGCATTCCGATTGTATCCACATCAGAAAGTTCAGAGCAATGGATCTGTGCCCAGTTTACTTTCTCAGCCTTAAATAGTCCAGAATCCCCTGCTGAGGAAAAAAAAAAGTACTGCAGCCTTTCTGCATCAATTAACGCTATCAAAGTAATCCCCCACAGGAATGCCCAGCACCCCATCTCCCAGGTGATTCTACATCCTGTCAAACCGACAGTGAGCACTCACTACCACACTGAAACACTTAAATATTTTAATATCGAGTTTCCAACCTAAGCATAATTTTAAACACTGGGAATTTGTTACATGTGAAGAAGGTTAATTATATCTATTCTCTTTGCTTGTGGGTCGCTTTTGGAGTGCAATTGCTCCTACTCTTGACTTGCTAAGGAAATGATACTTACCCTAGTCAAGAAGAGAAACACCTTTGTCACCATCCTGCCTTCTACATCAGCTCTGTCCCACATTCCACTGCCTTCTTGGCTCACCTTGTCTTCAGACCTAAGATCGCCATTACAGAAAATGCCGTTCATTATTTCAGAACCATTTAAGACTATTTAACAGAACATCTACCAATAGTGTGTGATACCCCAGCCTTGCAGCATATGGGTAGAAATGTATGTCCCCAGCCCTGTGACTGTCCCACCTCTGCAGAGAAGGGCTGTGGTTTCAACAAGACATGGAGGGGGCCACTGTCCTCCCTCATTGACAGAGAAGGCACAGCACTGACACCCGTGGCCTTGGAGGCTGTGTGTGCTAACCTTCCTTCCTGAGGACTGATTTTCACCTCAACTCCACGCTCCCTAGAAGTCTCTAGGAGTCTTCTAGGCCTCTAGTGCCTGATGGGAACTTTTGGGAATACATGCAGGTGTGACAAGTGCTCTGAAGAAGAATCACTCCACAAAGCATGGCCTTAATTTCCGCTGGCCAAAGACCTGAGTCCCCTTGTGTAACTAAGCAATGGGGGCTAAGAGAGGGTGCTGCAGGCTTCTCTCCCTCCCAGTTAGAGCAGGTTGTGGGACCTGTAGGAGATGGAGCCCTGCTGGAAGAAGGGTCCCTGGTGGGGAGGGGAAAAGCTTAGAGAGTGTATAGTCTAACCTGCTTCTGGTTCTTTCTCTCAGCTTCATGCTTGCAGCTGAAGACTTGGTCTTTCCTATCTGCAGCCATGTTATCCCACCATTTTGGACTTCATCCGGGAGCAAAAACCAAGATAAGTCTTTCCCTAAGTTTGTTTTTGGTTAGTGTTTCATCACAGTAACAGGAAAGTAATACAAGTAGGGAATGGTGGGGGGCGGGTTGTACTTTGTTTTGCTTTAGGAGAAGTGGATGGGCAGCAGGATTAGACAAAGGCTTAGACAAAGCTCCCCAGGACTTTGGGGAGATGGCCTGACAGGTTGCTCATGCAGAGGTATGATCTTATAATGTGAAATGTAGAGACTAACCTAGTCTCTAGGTTCTGTGTTCTTCCCCAAATAAGGAGATTTTCCAAGGAAGTCTGAGACTTCCTTGCATGTTAACTGGAAGAACTTCCTCCAGTCACACCAGGAGCTGCAGGGAGAGCATTCCCCACACCTGGGGGAAAACAGCAATACCTTAGCAAGATCTGCATTCCAAGGCACCAACCATGACGGCCTTCCAGTCTCCTTTAATTCAAAGTGATGAGCATATATAAACTTCACGCTGTAGAGTACAAGTTTCTGACCCCAACAGATGCATTTCCTAGCATGTCTGTGGCTAGGTCGGCTTTGGGACTGGGTGGCAGAAAGTGATGTCATTCACCCTCATGCCTGGCTGTCTGTAGGCTAGCAGCCATGCTCTCTCCCCTTCAGACTGCTTGACTATAAGTATCCCAGTATCCCAGCCCTTATGGGCAGGGCAAACTTGAAAAACTTCCCGTAGACGGTGGCAGAAGCTGGATCCCTGTGACTCTGCTAGGAGACAGCTCTTCTTACAGGAACCCACACTGGGTAGGAAAGAAACACGAAATAAACTTGCATTGTGTGAAATCACTGAGCCTTCAGACTTGCTCTGTCCCTCACACAATCAGCCCACACACTGTGAAGCCCCTGCCCACTTATCTAGAGTTAACTGCTGTTGTCAAATCCAATGCATGGCGAATATAATCTGACAAATCCTTCATTTGCTTGGCAGCCCTTCAGGTTCTGACATCAGCCGCTATTGTGTGGCATGACAACCAGAAACCAATAATAAACATCTCACAAAGATGGTTGTAATAGCTTTTGCTTCTCAAAAAACAACTAATTTCCTCCTCTTTCTCCCTCCAGTACCTACACTTGGCATCGGTCCATAACTGCTTCTGACACCGCGCACGTCATCGCCCTTTAGCGCACGGTGTGAATAAGCGTCTGATGTCTAGAAATGCAGACTTGATGATCCTGTGGCAGTCTAGACTGATCACGGTATGGCTATGAAGGGCAGCAGGTGTTTCCACCCTCAATGATGCCATGCTGGCATGAGGGTTACTTTTGACCCAGTGTCAATAGAGAAGAATCAGCATCAGTACAAGAAAATCTCTCGGCCCTCTCCCTATTTGCCTAAAACGTAGAAAAAAGACTTGTGTTTACCTTCTCCTTTCTCCACCAGGAAGGGCAAATATGAATGACTAGAGAGAACCTTGCCCCCGGAGGTATCTACGTAACAAACCTTGCTACATGCCATTATCTACTATTATGTTACTCATGTATTTGCTTTCAGTGCCAGAAGCTGAACCCTTTACCCCGCCCCTGCTACCTCCTCACAAAGGTTCTTGCTGAGACCCTTTAACACTTTGATTAGGATTTGGGTGTCTTCCTGCCACTCTGGGGTTCATGGGTTGGAAGTTTCATCCCCAGTGTGAGGAGGTGAGGGGGCATAAAGAATGTAAAAAGTAAAAGTGGAGCCTCATGCATGGCAATTAGGCTATCGGGGGTTGTTCTCCCAAGAGGAATCAGAGTGGTTCTCTTGGGAACCTGGGGCGTTCTCATGAAAGCCCTGTTACAAAAGACCAAGGCTGCCTGCCTCTCTTTCTTCATAGAATGGCAAACAAATCCTTAAGTTCATGCGGAACCTCTAAAGATCCTGAAAAGGTAAGACAAAGTAATTTGAGCAGAAAGAGTGAAGATGGAAACATGGTAGCACCAAATGTCAAGCTCTGCTCTGATACCATAACTAGAACCGTGTGATGCTAGCCAAAACACTAGACCCACAGACCAGCAGAATAAAATACAGAACCCCAAAATAACTGCTTCTCAGTGAACATGTATAAAACATACTTTCTTCAGAGGGCAGTCTCTTCAATAAATGGTGCTGGGAGATTTGGATATGCTAAAAATGAAAATTGACGTCTATCTCTCACTGTATGCAAACATCAACTCCAAAGTCAGCCACAGTGGCACAGGCTATTTAATTCAGCAGGGCCGAGAGCTTGAGGTCAACCTGGACTACATAGCTGAAACATGACGCTATTAGAAGAAAACATTTCAAGGCATCAGTAGAGCAATGATTTTTTTCCTTGGATAAGACATCCTAAACGTACAGACAATAACATATAAGTAGAAAAATAGATTTATATCAGATTAAGGAGCATCTACAAAGCAAAGAAAACTACAACTGAAGAAATGGCTAATGCAATAGGAGAACATACTTGCAAACTATTTGTTGAAAAGGGGATCAATAACCAGAATATGCAAAGAATGCACAATGGCTGGGCATGGTGGTGCATGCCTTTAGTCCCAGCACTCAAAAGGCAGAGGCATGTGGATCTCCTTGAGTTCAAGGACAGCCAGGGCTATTACACAGAGAAATCCAGTCTTGAAAAACCAGAAAGAAAGAAAGAAAGAAAGAAAGAAAGAAAGAAAGAAAGAAAGAAAGAAAGAAAGAAAGAAAGAAAGAAAGAAAGAACAAAAGAAGGGGAGGAAGGAAGAAAGGAAGAAAGGAAGAAAGGAAGAAAGGAAGAAAGAAAGAAGGAAGGAAGGAAGGAAGGAAGGAAGGAAGGAAGGAAGGAAGGAAGGAAGGAAAGTAAGGAGGCAAGCACAAAGCTCAACAAAATACAATCTAGTTTAAAATGGACAGGTGATCTGAACAGATATTTCTCAAAAGAAGATGTACAAATAGTCTACAAGTATATAAAAACACTCAGCACCACGAGCTATCAAGCAAGTGCAAAGCTCAGTGATTGCAAGGCCGAAGTTCACCCCAGTTACAAAGGCTATAATCAAAGGGACAAGACAGCAAAGGATACGAAGAAATGGGGGCTCGGACACTGTTGGCAGGGATGATAATTAGTGCGGCCATTATGTAGAGCATTATTGAGGCTCCTCCAAAAACTAAGAAATCTAACATATGATCTAGTTTCCCCAAGTCCACAAATACCTCCACAGGAAACCAAAACAGCATGCCACACAAATACCTACACTCCCCATGTTTAAAGACTATCCACAAGAGCCAAGATGTAGAATCAACTGAGGTGTCCATGGGCAGATGAATGGGAAAAAAAAACCCAGAGACATGTATACACGTTGCTACATACATCTTGACCTGTCCATCTCCAAAACTGTAGGCTAACTAAATTTCTTTTTACACCATCTAACCTCAGTTATTTTGTTATAGCAAAGGGAACCTGACTAAGACAGATGTTCTAGAAACCTGGATTCTAACCACTCCTCTGCATTTCTCATCTCCCGTTGCTCCCAAGCGGACGCGTGTTACAGATGTTAATAAACTTCCATTTGTTTTTCTCTTGTGCATCCGTCTTTTGTCAGTTTAATTTACAGGGCCCCAGACAATTAACCTGAGACAGGTAGAGCAAAACAGTTTTCCTCCCCTACAGCTGGAACGCGACTTCATGCCTCAGTTCTTTCTACATCTACAGGGATGGTAAAGAGCTCAAAACTTGCCATCTGGGACATGGCTGGGAGGCTGAGCAAGAGGGGGAAAAAACCCAGCAACTGTCTTAAGCTATTTGGAAGACTGTCATATAGAAGAGAAATTAAATTGTGCTTGCCCTCAAGGGGCATAAGCAGAACCAAAACTGGCTGGAAGCTTCCTAGGAAAAATGCTCCCAGAGAGAACAGGGGCAAGGGAAGAAAGGACTGGGAGGAAATGGGGAGAAAGGGAAGGAGAAAGGAATAGATAGAGGTGTCTGTACTGCACACTGAACTTCATTTAAAGGTTAGAAGCAGTCCTCTGTCCTGGGTTAACTTGCAGGCAGACTGTTCCATTGTGCTGGAAAATGGTTTTAAAGGCACCTATAAAGAGCCTTGGTTATGCAAACAGAGAACAATGAGCCTTTCCTAGAGTGACAGGGTTGATAGCCTGGCGCCTGCATAATGATGAAAAATGTGTTTCATTCCTTTTGTGGAAAAAGTCTCATATCTGTGTGAATTGGATTTCTGCTAGAAAAAAATGTTTTTGTTTTGGGTTTTTTTTTTTTTTTTTTGAAATGCATGTGAATTTAGGCAGCATGTACTGTGTATATATTGTGACTTGTCTCTGCGGCAGTTTGATGTGCTCAAAAGAGACTCAGAGGACGGTGGGAGGGCCTGGCTTCAGAAGCAGCATAGACTATTCCCATCCCATTCACTTTCCAGAAATGGGTGACCCAGACTTGGGAAAGTACTGGTATGGAATTTTTAACTTTTGATGGATTTATTTGGAGGCTCTAGGGCTGTGTTCCCAGAGCTTCATCCAAAGATAGATATGTTCACTTCAAGGAATAACTCTAGAACAAATACCCATGCAATCAGTCTTTAAACAGACTGGGGCATGATGGCAATACCAATCACCATGGACATCTCCCAGTTACTCATATTTTTTCAACAGAGATGGTCACCATTGCAATTTGTGCTCATCAGTCTCCTGCTGGTCTTAATCATCTTAATGTCTGTATATCCGTGTGTGTGTGTGAGTGTGTGTGTGTGTGTGTGTGTGTGTGTGTGTGTGTGTACGTGTGTGTTCAGGTATCTCCTGAATCACTTTCACCTTACTTTTGAGACAGGGTCTCTTCATTCATTCAGAGTGGCTGGCCAGTGAGCCCAGGAATCCACCTAGTTTGGCCTTCCATCACACCTGGCTTTATGTGGATGCTGGAGCTCAAACTTGGGTCACCATTATGCATGGAACTGAGTTATCTCCTCACCCACCCAAAACACAGACACAGACACGCACACACACACACACACACACTCACACATTAGAATTCCTCCCTGAGGGACCTAAACAACATCCACCTTCTCTGCATAATGTCCTCAAAATAAACCTAACTACAACTCCACCAAAGTTCACCAGGGGAGCCGATGAGTTTGTTCGGCTTACTTACAGAGCATCAGCGGGGGGTTATTTTTCTGGAGACTGAGTGACTCACAAAACAGCCACACTGGAAAATCTGCATCACATACAGAAGATTGCTCCCCATAGCTGCATCAGTGAGCACCTCTCAACTAATTTCCCCAACTAATTTCCACAAAAGTGCTGTATACCCTAGCACTTTTGAGGACACTGAGGTCATGTGCAGTGAGGTCGGGAGGCGTGGCTGAAAACTCTAGTGTGAATCCAATGATCCACCCCACTGGGAGCTTTGCTGAGGGGATGCCAGTGATCAAGAAGCACTCACTATCTGTTCTGATGGGCTCTCTTGCATGCAGGACCACAGTAGATATGATGAGGATTGTAGCTGTTTCCCTTGAAAGATATTCTATGAACTATTCTATTCTATTCTATTCTATTCTATTCTATTCTATTCTATTCT
>NW_026585685.1:2146176-2210012 GCF_907164565.1 Psammomys obesus
CTATTCTATTCTATTCTATTCTATTCTATTCTATTCTATTCTATTCTCATTTGTTCTGTTCTGTCCTGTCCTGTTCTGTTCTATTCTATCCTATCCTATGCTATTCTATTTTCTATCCTATCCCATCCCATCCCATCCTATTCTTTGCATGAGATTCTTGTGATTCATATGTGCTGATGCTAGTTTCTGTGTTTCATTCCTTCCTAATGCCAACGGGAATTCCATATCTCATGACGAATTGAACCAGTTAGCAACTGATGAACATTGAAGCTGGTTCCATTGTTATCATTATTATTCATTGCTAAGGTATCAGTGCTATGAACACCAGCCCCACCCTTACCCCCATCATGTAGAAATATTTCTAGGACAATGGTTCATGAGGTGATTTGAATGAGAATGATCCTCACAGGCTCACGTGTTTGAATACTTGGTCCCAGTTGCAAGAACTGTTGGGGAAGGATTAGGAGGTGTGGCCTGTGGCTTTGTTGGAGGAGGTGTGTCATGGGATGGATTTTAAGATTTCAAAAGCCCATACCATATTCTCTCTCTCTCTCTCTCTCTCTCTCTCTCTCTCTCTCTCTCCTTTCGGATAAGCTGTAAGCATTCAGTTACTTCTCCAGCATCATGCCTACTTACTGCCATGCTCCTGTCATGATGGAACTAGACTCACCCTCTGAAACAGTAAACAACCCCCCCAAATTAAATGCTGTCTTCTATAAGTTGTCTTGGTCATGGTGTCTCTTCACAGTAATAGAAAAGTAATTGAGATGGTCCTCAAAATGTCCCAGCACCAGACAGCCTGGGAAAAGTGAAAATTCAACTCTTCCAGCTTTAAATGGAAGAGGAGAAAGGCCCAGAAGTCTGTGTGTTAGTGTATGTGCTGGGTGGGTGTGCTAATGGTAGGCTGAGGGTTTTAGGTCACACTCACAGCCTGGCTAGCACCTGACATTGCAATAATTCAGTCATCTACAAAGTTCATGCCTGATAACCACTCAATAATGGCTTTTAAAAAGCTACGCAAAAACATCTCATGTTTTAAGTAAGTTAATGATTTAAGATTAGTTGCCACCCAGGATGGATAATGTTCCCTCCAGGGACCAGAGACTAACAAAAAGCCAGGGCCCAGGTAAGGATCCTCCCTTCAAGCTGTTGGTCACTGAGATGCAAATGGTATTCAAAACAAAAAGGATGGCTGCCATTGCTTTTGTCTGTCTTGAACTTGAGGTTAGGACCCTATTGCTAATAACACCACACGCTTTGATCCCGGGACTTAGACAAATCAGGGTGGCATTGGCCTTAAGGCCTCCTCCCAGAGAGCTTAGCTCTCATAGTGTGTCAGGAGGTACCATGCAAACTGCCAGAGAAAGAAGCAATCAATAATCCTCCCCAGGTGTAAATCCTAAGAACTGAAAGTACAGCCATGCCCAGCAAGGTACCCTTAATAGCACAATAGTGGAACTGTATCTTGTGGGTAACCAACAGCTGTCTGATAGGATTTAAGTTCCCTCAGCAGGAGGCAACTCATGGCTGGCACCGTCAACATGCCTGAGAACCAGTACCTAGAGAGGTCATACATAGGTCCTAGAGGAGACCCTACCATTACCATTTTGCTAGCTTAATATCGTTTATCGCTCTTTCTATCCTGCTGCCCATAGATAAGTGCATCTTTCACTGATCATTGAGCCATCTTGACAGGCCTCCAATGATACTTTGTTGTCATTTTAATTTGCAGTTTAAAAAAAGTGAGATTAAGCAGTGGATCAGAACCTGACAAGTCAAAGGCGGATGTGGGGTGTAGAAAGGGAGGAGGGAGAGATGGTTTAATCTAGGCATGGACTAGCAGAAGAAAATACCAAAGATAAAGCAGGCCTTGGATTGAGCTGCAAGGGATCCTTCACCGCCTTTCTACCAGTAAGACGGAGTCCCCAAACAGCAGAGCACTTCTAGAGGATGAATGAAGCCTGTCCAAAGTGGCTCTGCTCAGGAAGGTAACGGAGGTGTGGACGCTGGCCTCACTCTCTGGCTCTGTGAGGTTTCTTCAGGCAGAACCTGTTCAGTGAATTTAGAGAAGCAAGCCAATGACTGTCTATTCTTGTACAAATATTCTTTCCACATGAAAGAATATTAGTCACTTGGGTTTTATTTTCTCAGAAACGCTTATTCAAGACTTTGTATTTATTTTCTGTCACATATTTTCTATTGATTTGAAGGCCTTTAAGTATCTTGAAATTGTCTTCTCTCTCTCTCTCTCTCTCTCTCTCTCTTTCCCTGTCTTCATCCCTGGCTCTTTTTTCTTCCTGTACCAGGGACTGAATCCAGGGTGTTCTGCCCATCAGGCAAGTACCACTCAGCTAAACCCCATTCAGTCTTCTTCACACTCTTAATGCTGTTATAGGAAAATTTTAAAAATCTTAATTTTATCTATCATTTCTTGCATAATTACACTTCCTGTATCTCACATGGAAGAACAGTTTCCTACCTTCAAGTGATAGTATAATCAAGAATATTATTCTTATTGGTTTCTAGAAACTGTACATTTGTTTTTTTATATTTAATATGGGTAGATTATTTTGAGTTTCATCCTTAGCTACAGCAAATGTCCCTGTGTCCCTGTGTCCCTGTGTCCCTGTATCCCTGTGTCCCTGTGTCCTGTGTCTCTGTGTCCTGTGTCCCTGTGTCTGTTCCTGGGTCCTTTTCTGTTAGCTTGTCTAGTACAGTATCCTCGCACCAATATCAAGATGGCTTGACCACTAAATAAGCCTTGATTTCACTGGTACCATACCCCATACTTTCCTCTTCAGAAAGGTCTTTGCAGTCTCATAAATTTTAGAATGAGGTTGTCAAATTCCAGGCCCCAAATCTCCAACACTTAGACTTCTTCACTGGGATGGAATTAAATTTATAAATCAGTTTGGGGAAAATGTATATTTTTGCACAAATAAATCTTTCTGTCCATGGACATATCATACCCCAAGTCTATTTATCTTGGTGTTTAATTTCTCTCAGAGATGTTTTGTGGTTTTCCTTAAGTCTTGCACATTATCTTTATTTTTTTACAGTCCTGTCTCAAACAGGGTCAATACATGTTCTTCTGGTCAGGTATACCCCTTAGATACATTTAAAAATTTATTAGCTGGTGAGTTTGATGTTATGTAAATGATAGTCTTAAAATTTCCTTTCCTTCCAGGCATGGTGACATGTGCCTGTAATCCTGGCAAAAAGGACATACATTCAAGGCTGAACTGGATAGCTCGGCCAGACCTGATCTCAGAAAACAGAACATTTCCTAGTCTTGTTAACTGGGTTATGGAACAAGTAATGGGTTTTGTACATTGATGTTTGGTCTGAAAGTTTGTGTACTTTCAAAGCTCTGTTGAAACTGAATCCTCAGCATTTAGAAGAACGGTTCAGGGGGGGCTCTGTTCTTTAGGAGAAGAATGATTTGGGGGAAGAGGGCTATGTCCTTATTAGTGGGATCAGTGCCAGCCTCGAAGGCACAGCGGAAGGAGCTCAACCTTTCTGCACCTCTGCGGGTGAGGACACAGCCAGAGGCGCCATCTATAAAGCAGAATTGACCTTCACCGGGTGCTTTGATCTTGGGCTTCCATGTTTCTCTGAGCAGCACAGAAAAAGAATCCTGTTATCCAGAAGTTTGCCAGCTGTTTTGTTATAGCAGCAGGAACAGACCCACATAAACTCATTAGCAACCTTGCTGGCCACTTTTTGAACTTCTGATGGCGTGTTGCATTATTTTCACTTGACCCTGTGTACCGTCATATTACCCACGGGTGACGGTTTTATGTCTTCTCCCAGTCTTTACAGTTTTTATTCTAGGTAAGTTGTATTTAATCTTTAAAATGCCTTTCAGATCAAGGACGTTATATTTCATCCCTAGTTTGTTCAAGCATTTCTTCAAAATTATAAATATATGCTAAATCTAATCAAAGAAAATAATTATATGAAGTCTCTTTTTTTTCTGTTAAGGTAGAGAGATACCTGCTACACCAATTAGCACTCGAAGATACACGCGCTCAGTCTTGATGTGACTTACACATTTCTGGATTAGGTTTGCCAGTATTATTTTGTCTGGGATTGTCAGAGCTTTGTTCTGAAGCTGGCTCAATGTTTTCCCTTTTTTGTGATGAGCTAGCAGGACAGTCTTTAGGGTCAAGGTTTCGGTAGGCTGACGAATATGTTGGGAGAGCTTGCACAGACAACATTGGCACTCTAAGATGCGGGGAGCAGAGTTTGCTGGTGAAGCCATTGTCCGGGAAAGTTCCCCGTGTGCTTCATTTCTGAGGTAGTGTGTGACCGCTAAGGTAATTTTTTTGTTTTTCTAGGACTTGCTTATTTTTTTATCAGCAAATTTGTTTGCACAAAACTGTTCATATTCACATCATTTTGATGCTCTGCCTCCACCACCATGCTTAATTTCCATCCCCTACTTTGATTTTAAACCTTCTCTGTTTAAAGCTCACTTTACCAGTATTTAACAATATAATTACTGTTTTCAGAAAACCAGACTTTAAATATGTTGAAAATCTCTTCCTCTATTTAGTTACATTTTATTAATTTCTGCTCTTGATTCTTTTACTTTCTAAAAGTCCTTTACACAAATCTTTTGCCACTTTATTAAGCTAAATGATAGTCCTCCCCCCATACACGTATTAAGGATTCTAGGGGCTTTGGGATTGGATCAGCAGTGAAAACACTCTCTGTGCCAGCAAGAGGACCTGAGTTCAAATCCCCTGCTCCCATGTAAAAACCTGGGCGTGACTAAGCATGTCTGAAACTTTATTGCTGTGGTCAACAGAGCCAAGCAGATTTCTGGAGCTTGTTAGCAACCAGCCTTACTCTGGGATCAGTAAGTTACAGAGTGATAGGACTCTGGAGGTCTTTCTCTGGAACACACACACACACACACAAACACACACACAACACATGTATAGAGCATAAACAGATACAGACACACACACACACACACACACACACACACACATATACCACACACAGACACACATACATATAACACCCCCCCCCAAATTTTTAAAATAGAAAATAGAGAGGAATTATGAATGTTTTTCTAAGAATCATGTTAGGTTCCCACAACCCATGAGTTTTGATATGTAATCTTTTGTTATTACTTAGTTCTAAATGTTTTTCATTTTCCATTTTGACATCCTCTTTTACCCACAGTGATTAGGGAAACAAATTGCTTAACTCTCAAGCATTGTTGGGGTGGGTTCTTGTAGCTATGTTTTTATTTTTGACTTTTTGCTAAAGTGTGTTATGCCTAGCGAACAGATTCTCCAAGATTTCAGTCCATGGAAGCTTGCTGAGGCTTGTCTTATGGCCAAACATATGGTCATTTTTTTCTAAATACTTCATGTGCAATTAAAAGAACTGTGTATTCTGCCTAGGTTGGTTCAGTGTTCTTTGTGCACTAATTGGAGTTTGCGGAAACTGTTTCTCAAATATTCCACGCTCTTACTACTTTTTTAATCTGCTTGTCTGTTTTTATCAGTTACTGAAATGAGGTTTCTTAAATGTTCCACTACCTTCATGAGTTTATCTATTTCTATTGTACTGATCAGTTTTTTTTTTCTTTACACATTTTGAGGCTACTTAGAGCTGCAAAATGCAACTTTAAATCTTTTATCTTTACAAAAGTTATATACATTTTAACTGGTATAGTTTTTCCATACCACTTACCTTGTAGTTTGCAGAAACTTCCTTGTAGTTTAATTTTACATGGCATATTTTATTCCCTGTTTATTTTTACCGTGTATGTATGTGTGCGCACATGTGTGTGCCTATGAGACACACAAACGTGTGTGTGCATGTGTAGGTCTGAAGTTGATGGCAGAAATCATCTTGGATTTCTCTCCCACCTTATTCACCAAGGCAGGGTCTCTCAGCAGAGCTTAGCGATTGCTTATACTGGTCTCACTGGCCAGCTTGCTCTGGGATGCTGGGTGTGCTCCCATGAGGCTGGTGGGTCATTTGCCAGAGTTCAGGAATCCCAAATCTTGCCCCCACTCCTGCGCAGCAAGTGTTTTAACCAAACACTGGGCTGTCTCCTCAGCCTGGCCCATGTCTTTTTAAAAAACTCTTTCCTTTTCCTTCAACTTTTCTCCAGCCTTAACTTTAGGTAGCTTATTCAAAATAATTTGCTAAATCTTTCTAATACTTCATGCTTTGTAATTGGACATCAAGTCCCTTTACGCTCATGTTATAGGCTGGCATATTTCTTCCTGCTACATTTTCAATGTATTACTAGCTAGTCAACGTATCTGGCTCCTACATCATTTGTTCTATGTCTTAGAATTCCTCTTCTTGGGTAATTTTACAGAAAAACTCACAGACAGATCTACAGGGGAGGGACACTGAGAATGTATGTCACAGCTCTGGGGCTGAAAAAAGAAAGAAAGAAAGAAAGAAAGGAAATGTGGAGGTAACTGAGGGCGCCTAATTGGTTGTTTGCCTTAATGCTTGTGTGAGTGTGTGCATCACACCATGCTCTCAGGACTGGATGTCTTCACACTGAGCCAGGCAGCAGGAACAACAGCTATGACAAATAACAGAGTAATCTAATTCTCATGCCCCCGGTAAAGGAAAGCTTTCAGCGAGTCCCCTGCTCTGGACGAAAAGGAGCAATTTCGTCTCTGCCTGTTGCAATGTTGATGTCTGGACATGGTAATGACCTTCATGGACAGAGCAGCCCCATGAAAAGAACAAATGCTCTTTTCCCACCATCAGCCCACTAATGCACGCCTGTTGACACTGGCAGCTCTATGTTTTCCTTGACACTCTTCTTGTGCTTTGTATTTGAAATCTCAAGTCTTCTGAAGACAGGCTCTTGCTCCTGTTTGGGAGCAGATGTCTCTCTTTGATTCCAAATGCTCTTCCTGACTCTTCTCACCTCACCCAGGTCTCCATCACTGGGGAATAATCAAGCCAGATAAGGTAGGTGCAAGCCACGGCACATGGCCAGCTGTTGCAGGAATAGAATAAGTGCACCACGGCATTCATTTTAAAATATGGTGTTGCAGGCAAATGTAACATTGTCACATTGAAGTGGGACCTTCCACATTCTCATTCGTTTCATACCCACAGCAATTCCAGATAAGCTTTCTGAGGGTGAGGCTCTTGTTTGTATTCCTGGTGCACTGAACTAAGCCCAGCACACAGAAATATTGCATGAGTCCTCCTTTTACAAAGCTGGAAGACAGATATTTTTCTTTAAGAAATATACTTAAAGTTGCCCAGTGAATAAAGGGCAGAGCTAGGACTCCAGTTTACATGCTGGTCATTAAGCATACTGTCCGTGAGGCTGGTATAACACTGTATCATTTGTGTCTATTAGAAACACACAAATGGAATAATAGAAGCCCACTGTTTTCCAAAAATAACGCATATCCAAGAACAAAGGCAACCCGTCTGACTGAACATTTATGCTACATAAGGGAGAGGATCAAGGTGAGAAAAGCCATTTAAGAAAGGAAGGGTTTATCTGGGCTCAGAGTTCCAGGAGGATGTCATCAGGCCATCAGAGCCACTGCAGAAGGAGGGGCAGGCGAAGGGGTCACACAGCAGCGAGGGAAGTGGAGATGGGGCAGGGCTGGAAGGTCTCACGGCCTGGCCATGACTCACTTCCTCCCACAGCTTCAACCCAGTGCAGGTGAAAACAACACTTCCAAAAGGTTTGCTTACGGTGGAGAATGAGAAGTGGCCAGTAGGTGGAGGGGGATAAGACTCAGCAATTTCCTTCTCAAAAACAGAGCAGCTCGATTGAGGCACAACTCACTCATTTAAAGTGAACAACTGAGCCCTGTTTTAGTCATTTTTTTTTATTGAAAATCTATACAATATACCTGACTATGATTTCCCCTCCCCATCTCCTCCCCATCCAACTCCATGACATCTTTCTCTCTGTTTAGAAAATAAATGAGCAAGTGTAAAAAAATAAATAAATAAGAATAAAAGTAACAACCAAAAAAAGCACTTGAAACACACCCAGACAAAACACACATACACACACACACACACACACACACACACACACACACACCCCAAAATACAAATCCCATAACAACACAGAATTGGAAATCATAATATACAAGCAAGAGAACAATAAGATTTTTTTAAAAAAAAGTGCCCAAACAAAGCAATATGATACCAAAAAAAAAAAAAATCTATAAGAACACCATTTAGCTTGTTTTGTGTTGTCCATCTACTGCTGGACACGTGGCCTGCCCTTAAGTGTGGTTTATATACCCAATGAGGTGCCGTCGTAGGAAAGTGATTTTTCCCTTGCGAGCAGTTGTCCATTGACGATAGCTTCTTGGTTAGGGAATGGGAGCGCATATCTACTCCCCTGTTAGAGCTAGGGCCCTGTGTGGCTTGGTGCGTGTCGCTGTAGGCTCTGTGAGCTCATTTGTGCACCAGTCCTGCTGACTCTGGAAGATACTGCTTTCTTGCTTTGTTGTCCATCCCCTCTGGCTCTCTCAGTCTTTCTGGCCCCTCTTGGGCATAAGTCCCTGAGCCCTGGGGGGAGGGGTTTGATGAGGTCATCCCTTTGAGGTCGGAGTACCCAAGTCTTCCGCTCCCCGCACATTGTCCAGTTGTGGTCTGGATGTATTAGTTCTCATCTGCTGCAAGAGGAAATTTCTCTGATGATGACTGAGCAAGATACTGTGTGTGTGGGGGGGGAGGTGTTCCAGGTAGAAAGCCTATTTTAGTCATATTTATTTGTTTGATTTTTTTTGAGGCAGTTTTACTGGGTAGCCCTGTATGGCCTGTGATGTAGGCCAGGTTGGTCTCAAACTCACAAAGACCAATCCCCACCCCCGTCTTACCTGCTGATAACAAAGATTAAAGGCATGCACCACCATGCCTAACCTATCTACTTTTAATTATTACTTTATTTTTTATGTGCATGGATATTTTTCATGAAGATAAGTCTGTGCACTACATACATGCCTGATATCCTTGGAGACCAGAAGCTGTTGGCTGTGAGCCACCATATGGGTGCTGGGAATCAAACCCAGGTCCCCTAGAAGAGCAGCCAGTGCTCTTAACCACTAAGCTACCTCTCCATCCCCTATTTATTGAGTTTTAAGACCAGATATCACTATGTATTCCAGGCTGGTCTCCATCTTGAGCTCCTCGTGCTTCAGCCTCCTGAGTGCAAGAATTACGAGCATATGCTACCAAGGCTGGCCTTGCATAGTTGTACAATCATAGTAAAAATCAAGTTTGGCCATCACCTCAGAAAGACGCTCTACATCAATTAGCTTTTCCTCCTCATCTTTCTCCAGTTCCCTTGTTGTTAAGCAACCACTAGTCTGCTTTCTGTCTTTATAGTGCTGTCTATGTGGACATTAAAAACCAAACCAAACCAAAACAATAAAACTACAATTAAAACCTGTCTTAGTCAGTGTACTACTGCTATGAAGAGATATCATGACCGTGGCAACCTGTATGAAAGGAAGCATTTAATTGGTGCTTGTTTACAGTTTCAGGGGTTGAGTCCATTATTCTCATGTTTGGGAGCATGGTGGCATGCAGGCAGACATGGTTTGGGAGAAGTTGAAAACTCTACACTCAGTCCAAAAGCGGCAGGAAGAGAGAGCCTGAAGTGGAATTTTCTGGTTTCTTTGAAGACTCAATTGAGTCTTCAAAGAAGATGTTTTGCTTTGCTAGATGTGTTTTGCTAGAAGCTGTCTTGTGAGAGGGCATGAGATGTTTTGCTGGAGGCTGGCTTATGAGAGGGCACTTGATGTTTTGCTGTGAGCTCGCTCATTCAAGGAGCATGACCTTGGCAAGCTGAAAACATCCCTGGGTGGACTCTGAGGAGAGGAGATACATAGAAGCCCACAGACAGTGAGATATCACTTTTTGGATCGACATTGCTGTGCTGATATTTGTGCTTCCACACTTGACTTCGAAGAAAGAAACATTCCAGAGAATTTCTCAGGCAATCCAACTGAGTCTTGCGGCTTTCGCTGACTTGTCCCAATCTTCTGATTTGTGCTGATTCCTGTTTCCACTTGGTGTTGGCCTTTGGACTGGACTGCCGGTGTCTGGACAATGAAGAGTGGACTCATCCCAAGGAACTACTTCTAGAACGTTCTACAACTCCCTTTACCTAATAACCTTCTTCTTTCTTTCATACTTCTGATCAGTGGGTGGAGGGGAGGTAGAAGCATTGGAAAACCCTAAATAAAGTAGGTTAAGCGAAAGATCTAAGCCTACAGAGAGCCAGCAGGCTTGGCATGGGCTTATGAGGCCTCAGAGCCCACCTCCAGTGACACAGCCCTACTCCTCCTAATCCTTTCAAACAGTGCCCCTTGGTAATCAAGAATTCAAAACTATGAGCCTATTGGGCCGGTTTCGGGGAGGCATTCTTAATCAAACCTCCACAGAAATTATCAACAGCTTTGTGTGTGTGTGTGTGTGTGTGCATGTTAGACTGTTTTCATTTAGCATGCTTGCCAAGGTTCATTCTTGGCATAGCATCTATCAGTTTATTCCTTTTATTGCAAAGTAACATTCATTGCACGGATACACCAGACTTTGTATTCCCAGTTTAAGGACGTTTGGAGGGCTTACTCTCTTTGAGTACCGTGTGTAACAGTGCTGTGTGAACGTTTGTTTTCAGTTCTCGTGGGGAGGTATCTATCATCACGGACTCCCTACAGTTAGTTTTCTTCTCCTCCTCTTTCTTCTGGAGCTGTCAAACTGCTTTCCCAAACAGGTGTACCACTTTACATTTAACAGCAAAGGAGGGTTCCCTGTTCCCCACCGTCTCGGCAACTCTTGCAATGATTTGCCATTTTTATTGTTAACTATCTGAGTAGGTGTGGCGTGGCCTCTCGCTGGGATTTGATGACACTCTCTGATAGGTAGTGATGGCGGTCATCGCTTTATGCTTCTTGTCTTTCCGAAGGTGAGTATGTCTGAGAAGTGATGCGTGTGCCCTCACTCGGTCAGGGCTTGATGGTGCTGGAGGTGCTTGAGGCTTGGTTGGTGATACCTGCAGAAGCCAGGGAATCTTCACGGAGGCGAAAGATAGCTTGTGATCTAAGCCTCACACCAAAAGCCTTAGGAGAGAGACTAGAGAAATGGCTCAGTGGTTAAGAACACTGGCTGCTTTTTGAGAGCACGGAGGTTCAATTCCCAGCATCCGCCCTGAGGCCCGAAACCATTTCACTATAGCTCCAGGGCGTCAGACGCCATCTTCTGGCCTCCGTGGGTACTGCATGCACACGATGCGCAGACACACGTGGCAGACAAAACATTCATCCACATAAAATAGAGTAAAAAATAAATATTTGCTCAGGAGAAAGACACTTCAGGCCATTAAACTGAAGAAGGGGAGGTTGGTAGAATGCAGAAAGTACATGGGTGGTGATGGGAGGAGGAAGTGCCCCCACCTCAAAGCTTCTGTTTCTTCCAGGAAGCAGGAAGTGGAAAGCAAGCTCACATGCTTAAAAAGGGGTGCTGCTTTAGTCAGTTTTTGTCACTGTGACAAAACACTGATGAAGACAACTTAAAGGAACAAAGGCTTATCTTAGCTCACAGGTTTAAAGGTTTTAGTCTACTGTGAGCTGGCTCCGTTGTTTCTGGGCCTGTGTGAGGCAGAAGGTCATGGCAGGGTGGAACACAGGGTGGCAGACAGGAGGCAGGAAAGTTTGATTCTGTAGGACATCATCAGATCCGTAGCAAAATTGTCTCTCTCTCTCTCACACACACACACCTCTGCCTTACAGTGCAGAGCTGTCCTCCATCTGAATGGCACATTTGAGTCATTGACTTCAGTGTCACTCAAAGCCTATAGTCTACCTTAGGGTACATATCTGTGTCACGTTCAATGGGACTTGATAAATATAAAATATATCCACAGCTATGAATCATACAAAATACTTTCACTGCCCTATTTTCCCTCCCTTCCTTGAACCCTAGGCAACCGCTAATCCTTTTTACTGTCTCTGCTATTGTATCTTTCCCAGAGCATTAAAGAGTTAAGACTAGACAGCATGTAGCCTTTTCACACTGGCTTCCTTCATTGAAGGTCCTTTCACGTTTTGCATAGCCTCCTGGGATCTCTGAAAGGGAAATTTCAGAGCTGGGCTGTTCACGGTGATGACAAGGTCTAAGCTCATACTGAGTCAAAGCGAAGCAAAAGGTGCTTGGGGGTGACCACATGGAAGGACACAGGAGCCAGGGTGTTGGGTGAGCCATTCTCAGGGTCCCCACTTAATTGGACCAGCCCACTGTCAGTCATCTTGGGAAGCTATAACCACTCCTCCCATAGGATATCAGACCTGGAGCCTGCTCAAAAGAAAGGCAGTTTCCTTCTCCTGAGCCTCAAGAAGGGAAGCGCAGGCTTTGTGCCGCAATGCTGAGGCTCTCTGCTGTCTGTAGGTGAAATCACACTTAGATGTGAAGAAAGAGCCTGGCCTCTTCCCGAGTGACAGGCTGGCAATCAGATATGACGGTACACGCTAAGGGCGCCTGCTTGTTTTCTGGTCCCCCCGTAGTAAGTGACCTCGCCACTGTGACCACACACCTGACAAAATCTGCTTAAGGGAAGATGGGCTTATTTTAGTTCATCATTCAGAAAGCATTCATCATGGCAGCTGTGTTGGCAGGAGCAGGAGCTTGTGGTGTGAATTGTCTTACTGAGACTGCAGACAGGAGGCAGAACATTGGCAGGAAGCAAGGGCAGGCTCTAGCCCTCACGGGCCCACCCTCAGTTCCCTCCACCTCTGCTGTCAGCCATGCCTCGGGCACCGAAGACCCCACACCCTCCCTAGTCGGTGCCACTAGCTGGGGCTCTTGAGCCTGTGAGGACATTTCACATTCAGCCAAGTGTCCCTTTGGAGACTGAGGTCTAAGCTCTTTTTGGTGCGGTGTTACATAACACAGGTAACCTCATCTTTAGGTTAAAAGAAAAATTGTTGAATGTCCACACTCGGCTTTCACAGTGGGAGGGCTGTTGTTATCTGAGCAATGAGGTCAAAAGACAGCAGGATGGTCAAAGGGCCCTCATTTGGTGCACCCAGGAGCTGGAAGCAGAGGCTAGACTGTGTGGCTGTTTCAGTGGAGGTGGGGCGGGGCATCTCAAGAATGCATGGGTGCGAATGTGAGCCTGGGAGAGAGGCACAGGCTTCCTGCCATTAAAGGAGGTTAGGACAGGCCTACAGCTCCCTAACTGAGCATGTGACAGCTCCATTAAGGGAATGTTAGGAGAGCACTCACACCCTCTCTAGGGAACTTGGTTGTGGTCTTGTTCCTGCAAAGGGTGCTTTTGAAGTTCTGCTGCAGATTCTCCTGGTAGATAACAGAGCCTCAGGGACAGCTTGGACATCTGGAGACAGAGGGGGGTCCTGGAACTTGAGTGTGGGTGCACTTGAGTAAGGGTGTACCTGGGAGTGGAAGCTCTTAGGCACGTGAGGCCCTGGGTGTGGGAATGTGTGAGGACCCGAGTGAATGAACACCAGGGGCACTTTCCCGGGTAACTCTTGGTCCTGTCAAGGTAACAATCAAAACTAACCATGGCAGGTGAGTAGGACCCAAACATGAAGGCACCCGGGCATGTGAATAAAAACTAGGGTTTGTTGGACCTGGGTCTGTGAGAACCTGAGTGTGTAGGGGCCATCAAAGTGTCTGAGGACCTTTGTGTGTGTCTGCGTGTGCTTGAGCGCATGTGTGGGGGGAGGCGGTGATCATGGGTGCACCAGGCCATGTAATAGCCAGGACGTGTTAGGACGGAGGCCTCTGAGGACTCAGCTTTGATGGGACCCAGGCCTGCCAGGACTTGAGCACACGGAAAGTCGAGCATGTTAAGACTTTGCTGTTTGTGCTGACACTGAGTGTTGTGGTGCTGAGGATGGCGGAGAGGGGAGTCAGGGGCTACCCTGCTTTCCACCTGTGGTGGGCACCCCTGTCTACCTGCGAGTGAAGGATCTGAGCAGAATGGCGGGCAGGATGACTCTGTCATGAGAGGGCAGGACCGGAGCCAAGAAACCGTGTCTGCCTCCCTCGGAGAACCATCGCACACTGCGAGGAGGTTCACAGCTTTGGCCGAGCTCCAATCTCCTGAGGGCTCTGGCTTGGGCTACAAATTCTTTTTTGTTTGTTTGGTATTATTATTATTAGTAGTATTAGTATTAGTATTAGTATTTACAGTTTATTCACTTTGTATCCCAGCTGTAGCCCCCTCCCTCATCTCCTTCCTGTCCCAACCTCTCTCCCTCTTCCCCTCCTCTCTGTCCCTCCCCTAGTCCACTGATAGGGGAGGTCCTCCTCTCCTACTATCTGCTCCTGGCCTATCAGGTCTCATCAGGACTGTCTGGATCCTCTTTCTCTGTGACCTAGTCAGGCCACCTCACCAGGGGGAGGTGATCAAAGAGCAGGCAATAAAGTCTGTGTCAGAGACAGCCCGTGCTCCCCTTAGTAGGGTACCCCATGGAGACTGAGCTGTCCATGGGCTACATCTGAGCATGGGGTCTAGGCCCTCTCCATACAAAGTCCTTGGTTGATGCATCAGTCTCTGCAGGCCCCCCTGTGCCCAGATATTTTGGCTCTGTTGGTCTCCTTGGCTCCTGTCCCCTCTGAGTCTTTCTATCTCCCCCTTCTGCCATTAAGACTCCCTTCACATTCTGCCCAAAGTTTGCAAATTCTTTGGAAGATCCTGGACCCTGTTAGCCAGACCTTACCACCCTTGTGGCTGGTTGGAAGGGAAGACAGGTTACCCAGTGAGCTCTTTCCTCCAGTGTTTTTGTTGTTGTTATTTGTTTGTTTGTTTTCCTTGTGTCTATCAAGATGGAAGACAAACAGTCTCTGCAGCCTGGATGGAGAATGAGCCCCCTACCCAGGGGACCTGCAACAAATTGCTCTGTGACACCACTTGCACAGGAAAGGGGGGGAAGGAAGGCCCTGATCTACAGGGCACCGGAGGAGGCCAGGGCTGCTTTCAACCTTGTCTGCTCCTTCCTCCCGTCCTGCTCACTCAGCAGCTGGGCTCCTGGGACCAGGGCTGCCTTCCTGTCCCCTCCAACAGCTCCATGGGCCCACAGGCACTCCTGGGGTTCCCACAGCTGGCTGTCCACCACACACCGGTGGGTATGAGGGCTGTTGGGTAAATGTCTGCTAAAAGCAGACTGGAGAGAGGGAGAGACCTTGAATATTAACATAGCGGGGAGAGCCTACAGAAATGTGCATGGCTGATGGAGTTGGGGAAGAAGCCCTGCAATGCCCAAAGGTTCCTGCGCCTCAGACTATCGGGAACTGTGAACTTGAGGCCAGGGTTACACAGCCAGAGAATGAGAGATGCTGTCATATTTTTTGCAGTCAAAGGGATTGGGCCAGAGTGAGGGGCCAAAAGGCAGCCGTGGCTCCAGTGGGAGACAATGAGGTCATTGCTGGCCAATCAGAATGGAGGGTGGAATCCCAGATGCCTTTTGGAGGTGTTGAAGGACACCAGGGACTCTGGAGTGCCACATTCCTGTCCCTGGATTGAGAGGACCACGGAGCTGGCCAGCCGGCTGGAGGCCAGTACTTATCTGTTCCTGGATTTTCCTGTGCTCTGTTGACAGCAGTGGCAGGCAGCTGCCTCTGGGAACAACATTCTATCCCTACAGGCCTCTCTCCATCCCACCCTCAGAGGCAAGCCCTCTGAGCTTAGCAGGTGTCCCTGCTTCGCTCCACCGGTTTTCTCTTCACAAAATACTGACTCACAGCTGGCCTGAAGTCGCCTCCCTAAAGAATCCCATCTCTTTGACAGTAGCCAGCCAGCTAGAGCAGCCGCACTGGCACAGTGGGGAGCTCAGCGCCCCAACACAGCAAGGAGTGCAGAGTTCACTGCTCCCACATAGCATGGAGCCATGCTCTATTCCGGACAGTTTAGATAACAAGTCCTTCCTGTCTTCCTTTCTCCCTTCTTCCCTCTCTTCCCCTTTCTCTCCCTTTCCCCTTCCTTCTCTCTCTCCTTTCCTTCATTCCCTGTTTCCTCTTCTCCCTTCCCCTCTTTCTCTCTCCCCTTCTTCATGTCCCTCTTCCTGTCCTCTTCTCAGGAGTCCTCCTCCTTCTCTTCCTCCTCCTTCTGGCAGTAAGGACGGCACTAAATTCCCAATGAGTTTTCTGTTTTGTTTTGTTTTGTTTTGTTTTGAATAGCTCCAGGTCCCTCAGCCTTATCTCTGGAGAATGATTTCTTGTCTTCCCAGTTGCTGAGAATAGATCCTCTGAATATGCATTCATTTTTTTTCACATAGTTATTTTGGTGTTTATTCATTCATATCTCCAACTTACTCCAAAAGAGACTCCAAGGAGCTTGCAAATTATACAATATTATAAAAAGTAATGGGGGAAATATTAACGATGAAAAAATAAAGGCAGAAAATGTTGAGCCCTAGCAAATATACTGCTCATTTGAACTCAGCGAGGCGTAGACACCAAATCTGTCTGGTGAAGTCCCTAGCAGCTAAGGCAAAAAGGTAAACTTAGACAGTGATGCAACCCAGGCTCACTAAGAGCAAACTGAAAATCCAGCTGTTTCTAGACCTGGAAATGAAAGAAAGATACCCCTGGGTTCACCCAGGCAAGAATGCTTTTCTCACAATAGAGTCAACAAACCATTTACTCAAGCTATTTCTTGTAAGGGCACCTCACATTGTAACCCCAAAGCACAATTTCCATAAAAGCGTACACTCTGCTTTGTTAATGGGCCTCTTAACAAACGGCAATAAAGTATTTCGACCTCCTTCTGACTGCAGAAAATGACAGTGAGATGTTTCTGTTCATGATGCTCCTTCTATCAGCACGGCCTGGGGTGGCATTAGCTCTTTAGTGCCATGCTAACTCTTGTAGCAGGCTCCTCAAACCTATTGCTGCCTCTGCGACAGGAACGGAATTCAAGCCAATTTGTCTTCATCTTTTACTTGGCCAATTGATTTTTTTTTTTTAACTTAAGTGCAGGACTGTATTGTATTTATCACCGCAATTGCATTTTGTTAACTTCACTCCCAAATGCTCTGTCGTGCTGATGCTAATCCTGGATTTGCATCACAGCAATCCACATACCGTATTTCCTCAAATAGAGGACTCTCTTCACTGCAAGATGCATTGTTTATACTTTACCACTGAGAAGAATGCAAATTCTTTACAAGAGCAAACTGTGTGGGTCTGAATGAGAAATGTCCCCCATAGGCTCCTGTATTTGAGCATGATCTCCAGTTGGTGGCACTCTCTCGGGAGGTTGTGAAACCTTTGGGAGATGGATGGAGCTGAACCAGAAGGAGTTTGTCACTGGGGGTGGGCTTTGAGGTTCAATAGCCCTGCTCTGCTTTAGTTCACTTTCTGATTCATACTTGCTGCTGAAGATGTGATCACCCAGCTTCTTGCTCCAGTTCCCAGAAACCCCCCCCCACTATGGACTCTCCCTCTGCAACCATAAGCCCTGATAAACTTTTCATTGTATGAGCCACTTTGCGTCATCGTATTTATCACAGCAATGGAAAAGTACCTGGCATGGTATTACATGCACTGATTTTGGAATCCACCTAGTTTTAGGCATAAAGATGATCTTAAAACCAGATGTGGTAGCTCATGCCTACAATCCCAAGCTGAGGCAGTAGGAACACTAAGAGTTCAAAGCTAATCTGGGCTTCCTAGTGAGCTCCAGTCTAGTCTGGGCTACATGATTAAACCTTGTTGTTAAAATAAAAAAACCAAAATCAAGGGCTGCAGAGGTGGCTCAGCAGTTAAGGAGGTTTGCTGCTTTTTCAAAGGCCAGGAGTTCAGTTCCTGTCACCCACAGCACAACTATCTAGAATTCCAGCTCAGTGGATCTGAGACGCTCTTCTGCCCTCTGCAGCCACCTGTGTCTGCACAGTCATACAAACCAAACACATTCTGGTTTGTTGATGGGTCTCATCATATGCATAAATAGGAATAAGATAAGGCTTTTAAAATTATCCAAATCAAATCAAAACAAAGCAAAACAAAAATTGCTCTTAGAACCAGTGAAACCTGCTGTCACCAAATCTCTACATTCTGTTGGTTTAATTTGATGATCTATCTTCCCACAGACTTTTACAAATTAAAAAAAAAAAAAACATGGCCATTAGAAAACAAAGAACTGGCAGGGCCAGGGGGGAGGCCCCTTGGCTTCCTTCTTCATGTATGTGTCTGGCCTCTCATCAGGGGTGTGCTAATTTAGCCGTAAATGTACAGCTGCCTCAGGATCCACGAGCCCCAGCCTCTTTAACCCCAATCCTGAATTCACACATTCATCTGAGCCCATACTCTCTGGGTTTAATTACTTGGGACCTTTGGACCCTTCTAAACTGAACCATCATCGAAAGCAGAACCCGAGGCTCAGCTAGGAAAGGGGCAGTGGAGATAGAGCAGGGAAAAGCTTCGAGCCTAGCACCTGAGGGAAATGGCTTGGTCACAGAGGAAGGCAGTACAGGCAGGTCACAGTGCCTGAAGGGAGGAGGTCCAGGCACAATCAGGAAAAAGACTCCAGGTTTTCCTCAGAAAAAGAAAGCAACCGCACCAGAGGTGCCGGGACTTCAGTCCTCCGGGACAGACGGAAGGAAAGGTACAACCAGCCCTCTGAGCATCAGTGTGCCGGGGCAAGCTCTATGCCCAGCTTGCACTGATGCCAGGGCCCCACGCAGAACTCCTAGAGTGTGGAATCTCAGAGCCGGGAGAGAGAACCATCCCGGATCGAGAGCTGGATTCCACTGCTGTTAGGTTTCTTAGCATAGAGAAACAGAAGGCAGATCTCTACAAACTGTGCTGTTTCTTCCAAAACACCGAACGATAGGCGTTCTCCCGTGCCCATGTGGGGAATGGCTGTCGGTGACTCTTTAGGGAGTGGGGGTGAGGGCATTGTTTGCACCCATAAGGGGCTAGGGCAGCTCCGCAGTCTCTCTTTCCTCTCCAGTGGCATGCTTACCGAGGAAGTTCATTTGTAGGAATCCTGTCTTGTGACTAAGGCATTCTATCACCAGCCTTGTCCTCTCCATATGATTTCCACTTCTCTAACAAACTACCCGGAGACAGTAATTTGTAACAGTTCTTGACTCTGAAGATGGGAATTCTAATATCAGAGCCCGGGTCTTCTTGGGGCGTGTCTAACAGGAGCAGCAACAGAAGGGCAAGTTCCCTTATCACCACTGACTCAGGATGACTTCACCCACCTTCTTGATAAAGACAATAGTCCACCTATAAAGGCAAAGCTCTCAAGCCCTAATCACCTCTTAGGCTCCACATCCCAACCCTGTTGTAATGGGGAAGAAGTTTCTAACAACCAAACTTAGGGGAAATGGTGGTTTGAATAAAAATGGCCCCCATAGGCCCATAAGGCATGGCATTATTAAGGAGATGTGTCCCTTGTTGGAGTAAGTGTCACTGGGGGTGGGCTTTGAGGTCTCGGAAGCTCAAGCATGGCCTAGTGGCTCACTGTCTCTTGCTGCTGCCTGATGTCGCACTCAGCTACCTCTCCAGCACCATGTCTGCCTGCATGCCGCCACGCTTCCCTCTGAGATGATAATAGACTAAACCTCTGAAACTGTGAGCCAGACCCACTTAAACATTTTCCCCCACAAGAGTTGAGTGGTCTCTTCACAGCAATGGAAACCCCAGCTAAGACAGGGAACCACGTTCATCCCATCATCCATTCTGTTCCCATAGTTCCCATGGGATGCAGAGCCAGGTGAAACACAGAAGCTACGGGGTGCCTCCTCCCCAAGAGCAGAGGTTGCCCAGGCAAGGCAAAGCTGAATCAGCCGAAACCTGTGAAGGACTTGTGGAGAAAGTGGGAAGAGCTCAGGAGCCTGCACACACGCAATGGTGTCTGGTCAACTCTGTGATCCCTTCCGTAGAGCAGAAAGCATGGAGGCCCCTTTCCACATGGAATCCCCGAGGGGAGCAGGGAGCTGGGCTCAGATGCTGGTGTAGAATGGCTGATGGGTGCCAATAGGGACCCCATACAGCTGTGAGGGCCTGGGGAAAGAGAGGCAGAAGGAACGAGCCCTGTAACTCCAACTTCACAGGCTATCACACCCTCTTCTGGCTCCCTTGAGAATGCATACACACACACACACACACACACACACACACACACATGCACATAAATAAAAATAAAATGAATCTTTAAAGAAGACACTTTAGGAGGAGGTGATGATTATTGTGTCTAGTTTAGAGAGGAAGGACTCAAATAAATAACAATAAAAAGTAAATGCAATGTCTAATAAGACAAGCGTGGGGTAAACTAAATACTTAGGATTTTAGGGTTGCCAGAGTCTGGAAGTTTTGCCTCCCTAAACTCTATCCACTGAAATTCCTAAGTGGTAGTGTTCAGAGGAGGGCCTTTGGGAGACAATTAGATCACCGTTGTTCAGGCCTTATGCTCTCAAGGCAGAGCAGAGTGCCCCACCATGCATCAGCATGGCTTGGAAGAAGGGGACCACTGCTATAAACCTTGACCTCCTCAACTCGTTACCTAAGCAACACCTGTCTATTTTTATAAGCCATATGCTTTATATTATCTTGTTATAGCACCCTGTGTAAGCCAGTTTGGGCTACCGTAACAGAATGCCTTAGTGTGGTAAACTGCAAACACCAGAATGTATTGCTTATAGTTGTGGGGGGAGGGAAGCCCATGAACAATTTGCCAGGAGATTTGGCGTCTGGAGAGAGCTAGCTTGCTGTTGCCTTCAAAGATGGAACCTTCTGGCTATGTCCTCAGATGGGAGAAGGGAAGGGAAAGGAGACCTCTTTAAGAAAACTAAATCCTCGTGGCTTAATCCCTTCCCGAAGGCTGTGCCCCTCAACAACACACGTGGCAATGACTTTCCAACATACAAACTGGAGTGGATGTGGCAGGGCACAGGCGTTCTGGCCATAATGAAGCCAGGATGGGCAAAGATAGAGAAGAAGACACGCCCAGGGCCGGGCGTGGCTCAGTGGGAAAGCCCTAGCACTCACAAACACAACCCTGAGTTCAAACCCCGGCACAAAGATGTACATTGCTGCAACCTAGAAGCTGTTTCTACCACAGTCCGTCTCCCCCCAGGCTTTCTGTGAAACCGCCCTGCTGTTCTCATCTGTCTCTCCACAATCTCCCCGAAATCTGTGCCCGGAGACCTGAGTAACATTTACTTGAGAGCTAAGCAAAAAGACAGAGTGCTTTCCGAGGCCAGTCCCCGTGTGCTTCAAGGCTAATCAAGCACCAAACCACAGTGGCAAGAAAGACGGCAGACAGGGTCGCTGTCCACGAGGCCTTTCAATTAGATAGACTTCTCTCATGTTTACACCCTTAATGGAGCTAAGAATTATCTTTGTTTAGTAGGATTAAGACATGAGCTCTTCAGAGCGGCTTAGAATAGCAATTGTCAATATGGGTCCACTCCCACTGGTTTCAGCATAAGACCCTAAGATAACCAAATTCAGGCCAAGGACAGCTTAGCTGTGAATGAAGCAAGGCACCCAGGGGTGCATGGAAGCACTTGATTATTTCTGTCAGGGCTGATGTTATGTGGGTGCTCCCTAAAATCGACAGTGCCCTCACTCCCAGAGAAGTCTCCTGAAAATACCTGTTCTGTGTTTTCACTCTTAAAGCATAAAAGGCACAAGTCTTGATGAAACTGTGAATTTAGACACAGCTTTGTAATTTTTCTTAAAGATCTATTTATTTATTTATTTTTACCCCAACCCAGAAAGAAAATCATGGTATGTACTCACTTATAAGTAGATATTAGCCATAAGGTGCAGGATAGCCATGCTACAATCCACAGAGCCAAAGAAGCCAAGGAGGGCCCAAGGGAGGATGCTTGAATCTCACTCAGAAAGGGAAATAAAACAGACATCTGAAGTAGATGGAGAGAGGGAACTGGGTGAGGAAGGGGGTGGGGAGGGGAACAGGGATGGGGATCAGGTGTGGAAAGAGCCCAGAGGTGGGGGTTGGGGAGGACCAGGAGAGAGGCTGGAAATCATTGGTGGCATCTCTGGGACAGGGCCTCCTCTTCTCTGAGAAAAAGGAGAGGAGGGAAGGGGGGGAAGGGGGCGTGAGAGTAGGACTGAGAGGAGAGGAGAGAGGGGACTGGGAAAAGGCTGTAAAGTGTATTAAATAAATGAAATTTTTTTTGCTCTAATTTTCTATATATGTGTATGAGTTTGTGTACATGAACGTCGTGTCCACAAAGGCCAGAGACCATCGGATACCTCTAAAGCCAGAATTGCAGGTGGTTGTGAGCTGCCTCATGCGGGTGCTAGGAACTGAACTTGGGGCCTCTATAAGAGAAGTGTCTGGTCTTAGCTGCTGAGTCATCTCTCCAGCCCCATAGACACAAACCAGAAAGAGCAGGGACTTCACAATCCCTTCACAATCATGTGAAGTCCTCCTATCACGTGGTAACCTATCATGTGATAAGCCAGAACCTCGCTAAGCCTTCTCTCTGTTGAGTCAACACTTAGACTGAGAAGTGGTGCTGGGTCTTGATCACCGGTTCCTGGTTTTGTGTCCGTTTGAGAGTGTAGGCAGGGAACTCAGTACCATGAGCTCTTCCAAAGGACCTCACAAGGCCTGACTCAGTCAGTGGGGACCATGGCCATGGGAATGTATTGCACCTCCTGAGTGCAATACATTGGCACTATGGCAGACATGCGAAAGACAGGAACGAATTACAGCAGCCAGTATTTGATTGTCAGGCGTGACAATCAAATGTTGCATGACTACATTCAGTTCTTCACACCAGTTCCCTCTTCTCCCCACCATTTAGAAATAGCAATCCTGTAGCAAATAACAGAACAGTAGTTCTAAAAAAAAATAATAATAAATAAATACAAAGCCTGGAATATTAGTGACATTATATCCTCAGACAGACTAACTTAGCATGTGCCAGACTACACACCCATCAAGAGGACAGCTCAAGGCCATCCTTCTCCAGCATATCTATGGATGCTGAGACCTCCCTTGTGTTCATCTTTACATCTGCTAAGTTATTTCGTTGTGGACTGTGCTAATTTTAATAAAATGGCCCCCAAATGGCTCAGATAT
Source organism: Psammomys obesus (assembly GCF_907164565.1). Lineage (NCBI taxonomy): Eukaryota > Metazoa > Chordata > Mammalia > Rodentia > Muridae > Psammomys > Psammomys obesus. The sequence continues at coordinate 2,169,251 of NW_026585685.1, forward strand.
TTGAATGGCTAGTCACCAGTAAGTGGAATTGTTTGAAAAGATTGTAAGGACTAGGAGGTGTGGCTTTGTTGGAGTAGGTGTGGCCTGTTGGAGGAAGTGTGTCACTAGGCGTGGGCTTTGGGGTTTCAAAAGCCCAAACCAGGCCAGACCACTTTCTGTCATCCTGCTACATGTGATCAGGATATAGCTCTTGGTGACTGCTCCAACTCTGTGTGCAGCCGTGCTCCCGCAAGTATGATAATGTGAGCAAGCCCCCCCCCCATTAAATGCTTTCTTCTCTAAAAGTTGCCTTGTCATGGTGTCTCTTCAAAGCAATAGAAGTGATAACATGGGATTAATTAAGTATAAGTCAGTCTGCTCTTGAAGGAAGGTTAGGAACTCAAACTTGAGAACTGAGGTCTTGATCAAATCTCAGGGATCCGCCTCCACCAAGGAGCCCCTCCAACTCCAGTGAAAGTTGAGGGTGCCCTGAATGAGTGAAAAGTCTTCGTTCCTGTAAAACATTGTCTAGGTCATGAGCCATAGGTCACACAAAAGGCAAAATGATAACTTGGCAGGTGTAGGAATGTGCAGCATCCTCTAAAGAGCCATACAGCATGCCCCCTCATGCTTGGGGGATGCAAGATGATGCTTTCTCCGCATGGGACAGCAAGCAGTGATGAGGGAAGCATTTAAGCGCATCAGAAATACAGTGACTTGGCAAGGGCCAGCATGGGAAAGCATTCTGTGTTATTAGAGTGCAGGGGCTGAGTGATCCTTGGTATTAAAGTAAATGTGCCATTCTTTTGCAGGCACTAGTGAGGTTGGACCACAGGGCAGATAATAAAGAATCATCATCAAAGGACTTGGACAGAGCACAGCAGAAGAAATGTAAGTGGTAGAAAGAACATTTTCACAGTTTTCAGCCTCGCCAGTACATAGGAATGTAGATTTAAACAAGTTATCATACCTTAGTCTGCCAAAGCATCAGGCATTTTCAACAGTTTGTACTAATAATACAAAGTAGTGGGTTTCATTACAACATATATACACATATTTCAAGTATATTGATCATATTTACTCATCCCTGTTTGCCATACATATCCTCCCTCACCCCACCCAATGGTCTTCCCAATCGTCTCCTTCCTATGCCTTAACAGACATCTCTAGAATTTTCCACTCAAACACTGCAGAGTATACTTTCTCCTCAGCATCCCACAAAGCTTTCTATAAAACAGACCTCATTGCAGAATGCAAAGCAAACCTTAACAAACAAGGAAGGTGAAGTGATTTATTGTATTCCATCTGATCACAAAGGAACTAGGAGTCAACAGCAAGTCAGATCTGAGCCTATGATGCAACGAAAGCAGTTCTAAGAGGGCAGGCCATAGTTGTAAATGTCTAGATTAAAAAAATCCAGAGAAATCCATATAGATAAGTTGGTGATGATGCAGCTTAGAAAAATAAGACAAATCAAACCCCAAATCAGAATATGTAAAAACAAAATAATAAAGATCAGGACAGAAATTAATGAAAGGGAAATGAAAAAAATATTACAAAGAATCAATGAAATGAGTTGGCTCTTTGAAGTGACAATGATACTGAAAATCTCTCAGCCAAACAAACAAAAAGTAAGAAAGGAAACTCCTCAGGGAGGCAGAGGCAAGTAGATTGCTGTGAGTTCAAGGCCCGCCTGGTCTACAAAGTGAGTTCAGGAAAGCCAAGGCTAAACAGAGAAACCTTGTCTTGAACAGAAAAGGAAAGAAAGAAAGAAAGAAAGAAAAAAGAAAGGAAGGAAGGAAGGAAGGAAGGAAGGAAGGAAGGAAGGAAGGAAGGAAGAAAATGTAAGACCTGGGGTCTCACAGCTCAGGAGTTCAAGATCAAGCCCCTCCCAGAAACTCCCCCAGACCAAGACTCGTTGTAAAAGCAAGAGGTTTATTAACCATTGCACAATGGGGTCACCCCTGCCAGTCAGCAAAGAGTGACACCAGGAGACAAAGGCCTTTAGGTTTTTAAAAGAAAAATTGTGGGAGATTTGAAGTTGCAGTCTTGGCAATTTAGGATTGGATGAGGAAGCTATAAAGTAAGATAATTGGTTAGTCTTAGGTGCTCAAGCTTGGCCAGTCCTGCCAAGTGTGGATACAGCTGCAATTGAAGGTGGGGTGGTTAGCTCATCCTTGAAGATTAGGGGCTACAGACTTTTGGCTGGAGGTCAAAAGCTACTCAGAAGAAGGCTAGGTTCGTAGCTAAGAAATGCTATCTCAAAGACAAGGGTCTGGTTCTTCTTTTGCTGAGTGAAGGTCATTGCTTGCTTGCTTTTTTTTATATCTGTCCTCACAGATAGGGTCACATTCCTCCATTCTCTGGAAAGGTACTAAGAGGCTTTAGCTTAACCTGGACCTAAAATTCAAAACTATAGGCTTTAGAAGACATATAGGTTACAAAGTTAATCTAACCCTTTCAGAAGGAAGGAAGAAAGGAAGGAAGGAAGGAAGGAAGGAAGGAAGGAAGGAAGGAAGGAAGGAAGGAGAGAAAGAAAGAAAGAAAAAAGCTCAAGTTAAAAAAATTATAAATTCAAGATAACTGTACTTCTCTTGCCTGGCATGCACAAACCCCTTAGCTTCAACCCCCAGCACTGCAAAAAACCAAAACCAAAACCAGAAAACAAACAAACAAACAAACCCCAACTTCATGGGGCTCTTAAGAAATAATATTGTAAATAATAATGTGTGTTTTTCAACTCTTTTGTGCTTTCCTAAGAATCGTAGATTTTTCTTTTTTAGTTCTGTGAAGAATGTCATCGAAATTTTGATGGAGGTCTCATCAAATCTGTAGTTGGCTTTTTGTAGATGGCTTTCAGTAATAGTGGCCATTTCTATAGTATTAATTCTGCCAATCTGTGAATACATGATGTCTTTCCATATTCAATTGTCTTCTTCAGTCTCTTTAACTTGGTGTTTTATAAGTACATTATAGAGGTCTTTCACATCTGGTAAGATTTATTCATAGGCATTTTTACTTTGAAGGAGCTGCAGTGAATGGAATTGTTTTCTTGATCAAACATCTCCCTCTCAATAGTCCTCCAAGTACCAAATCCATTTTACAGGCAAAGAAACAATCACCAGTGTGAATTGAATGAAATGTCTTGTATACACTCAGGCATTGAACACTTGGTCCCCAGTTGGTGGTGCTGTTTGGGGAGGTTTAGGAAGGGAAGGATGATTTGAGAATAGATCATTATTTTCAGTTTGCTCTCTCTGCTTGTGACTGAGGCTATGGCCTCCAACTTTGATACATGCTGCTTGCTGCTATGCTTCACTGCCAAATGGACTCTTTCCCCTCTGGTACCATGAGCCAAAACAAACCCCTTTCTCCCATAATTTACTTTGGGCCATGGCATTTTATCACGGTGACAGAAATGTAACTGATACACCAATTGCAATGAAAAAGTGTTCATTGAAATAAACGTTGGTTTCTGTTTTCTGACAGACTACTGCCATGATGGTTAATGGCTACGAGGGGGGATGCCCTGTGCATTGCTGGGGTGGGAGTGTGCTGCCCTGTGGATTGGGGCGGGGAGGAACTGTTCTGTGCATTACTATGGTGGAGGGGCTGCCCTGTGTATTGCTGTGGGGGTCTGTCCCGTGCATTGCAGGGCGACGATAAATAGCACCTCTGAAGTCTTGACAACTAGATGCAATAACCTCTCTTCTCAGTTATGGTTTTTTAAAAATCCTATCTGGAAATATTATCAAGCGTCTCCTGAGGGGAAAATTCATCCTAGTTGAGAACCATTGAAATGTGAGCTGTCTGGGGGTGAGGACTCTGAAGGTGACTATTGCAAAGATGTGTTTGGTGGCAGGTATGGCTTAACGTGCCTCATCATAGGATATGGACTGAGTAACAGCGGGCAGACTCTGCAGCGGTGTTGGGAGCAGAAAGCCCGGACACGAAGACAGAGGAACCTCGTGGAATTTAACAGCTGAGGGAGGCGTGGGAGTATTCTTAGAGACTAGGTTGGTTCTTAGTTCATCTTGAATTGTGTCTATAAAGAACTTTTCATGGCAATCTTCAGGGAGACGGGAGCTAGCCCTATAGGATGCCTGATAGAATAATGATATTCTAAATTACTTTCCAGAGTTTTTTTTTTTAATTGTGTTTGCAATTAGTATATAAAATTTACATGCTTCATTGTGACATTTTCCATACATAGCTATTGTTGTATTTTGTTCTAATTTTAAAAAAGTAAACAGTAGACTAGACACTGTTAGAGATGAGAGCCTTAAATAACAACTTAAAAGAGTCAGGGGCAAAAGATGTGCTGACAGACTCCTTTAATCCCAGCATGCAGAAGGTAGGTACAGGTGGATCTCTACCAGTTTGTAGCCAGCCTGGTCTGCATAATGAGTTTTGAGCACCCAGGGCTATGTAGAGAGATTCTGTCTCAAAAAAAAAAAAAAAAAAAAAAAAAGTCAGGGATGGCACTGGAGCATAGTGGGCGAGGGCCAGGGGACTGGTGCTTTTTTATTTTTCTTTTGAGATTTAATTTGAGAGCCATATGGTAGTGTCACAAACCTTTAATCAGCAAGCAGATCTTTGTGAATTCAAGGCCAGCCTGTCTAAGACATCCAAGGCTACAAAGAAACACTTGAAAACAAACAAAAACCAACCAACAAAAAAAAAAAAAAAAAAAAAGGATTTATTTTTTATGTTATGTTATGTGTATGAGTATTAACCTCAATGTGTGTGTCACGTGTGGGCGGGAGCCCAAAGAGGCCAGAAGACAAAAGGTTCTCCGTAATTGGAGTTACATACGGTTGTGAGCTCTTAGCCACTAAAGCCATCACTCTAACCCAGGGACTGATGCTTTTTATGGTAGATTTTAATAGTCTTTATTTGAAAAATCACGTATAGGAACTATTTTGATAAATAAAATAGCTGTGAAGCTACCGGAACTGTAACAGGAAGTGTGCTCTGATTTTGTTGCTATTGAAACATAGGTCCTGGCTTGAGTTCAGGGGTAGAAGGTCTGTTCAGTGTGCACGCACGCACACACACACAAAGCAGATATTAAGAACACTTTCCAGAAAAGTGTAAATGACAATGCTTTTATGACCTCTAGATTGTATCCAGAGTGGTAGTGGGCGGGGAGGGATGTGAATAAAAATGTAGGCCAAAATTTATATTTTAAAACTTCATATCATGCTATTTTTTAACAGCAAAATTTGGAAACAAGTACTAAAAGCCCAGCAATGAGAGAGTGGCTAGATGGAGGTCTAGCCACATGTACAGCCTTCAAAAGTTTATGAGAGCTGTGATTGTGTGGAGAAGTGTCTCCAAGATGTTAAGGAGGGAAAAAACAGGCAGACAGTTACCTTGAAGATCCGGTTTCACCTGTACAACCACAGAGCAGAGGCTGGGAAGAAGGGTATGGGCTGGCCTGTGGACACAGCTACCTACCTCTGGGACTAAGGCAGTTCCTACAGGCTCTGGAGTTGGGGTGGTTCTTACAGGCTGACACGTACACATTGGTTATCTCTGGGGTTGGGGAGGTTCCTAGAGGCTGTTATGTATGCACTGGCTACCTCTTACCTTCTTGGTTTCCCAATTTTCCTCTAGTTATAGTGTGTATTACTTCCCTTAGCAGAAAGAATGATGCCAGTTTTCTGAAAGAATAGAAAGTAACCCAAAGCATGAAATGTTTTGCTTCAGAAAAATAACTCGCCATGGGGCAGCTGAGGCCTGAAGGGTGGGAGCCTTGGGCCTTCCTGGAACTCACGGAGGTAGAGATGGAACAAACACCAGCTTGGGGTTTCACTTCGAGTAACTGTCTTAGCTCATCACAGCCACGGAACATATTTTGCCTCACTCACAGTCTGATGGCGGTTGTTTTGTTTTCCTTGTTTTTTGAGACAGGGTTTCTCTGTGCAGCTTTGGCTGTCCAGGAACTCACTGTAGACCAGGCTGGCCTGAACCCACAGAGATCCACCTTCCTCTGCCTCCCTGAGTGCTGGGATTAAAGGCGTGTGCCACCACTGCCCAGTTCCAAAAATTCTTAAACTCATCATGCAAACAGATGAGGGATGGTGCATACACAAATTTAGGCCAACAGTTGTCCTTAAACCCACAGAGACATGTAGTTCCCAGCGCTCATCAAAAAAACCTTCCTTTTACAGCCAGTGGAGACCATCACAGAAAACCACAACTGGGTACACTGCGGAGATCACAGCAAATAGGAGACCCCCTTCTGAAAACAAAACAAAAAGTCAATAACCCATACAATGAAAGGGGAGAAAAGACAGCACTCACTGGAAGGAGACGCCAACCATACCTTGGAAGTCATAAAGTGGATGAGTCAGAGGACAACGACAGCAACAGTGAAGGACCTCTGTGTGAGCCAGAAGAGGCCATAGCGAGAAGCCAGTTTTCTCAAGTGAGCACCAGAGAGGCTCAGATGTCAGAGCTGCCAGCAGCTTAGGAATATGTTGAATAAGGAGAGAGGAAATGGTATACAAGCCCCAGTGAGAACTATAGAACAAGAGTACCAGAGCTGTTCCTCCTCCCAAGCATCACAGATCAGCGAAGGGTGTGTTTGTCCATTATCACCAGGCATCAGTGAATTCAGTGACTGGCTCATCGTTAGGCTTCAGGATGTGGATGTGGTGAAAGATGCCTATAATCCCAGCTCTCAGGAGCCCAAGGCAGGAAGACTCAGAGAACAACCTGGGCTCCATAGCAGGATCCTGCCTCTAAGCACTGAAGAAAGACAGTGTTACCTCTAATCTTTAAGAGGAAGAAAGGAAGGGAGGAAGAGAGGAAAAGAAAAAGAAGAGAACAAACAAAAAGAAAGAAAAATGAGGGGCTAAGTGAAAATCATTATGCTTTAAGGCATAAGGTTCTCAACCTTCCTAACCTCCCACCCTTTAATGCAGTTCCTCATGTTGTGGTGACCCCAGTCATAAAATTATTTTATTGCCACTTCAGAACTGTAGTTTTGCTCCTGTGACGAATAGTAGTGTAAATGTATGGTATGCGGCCCTCACAGGGCTTCGGACCCTTGGGTTGAGAACCACTGCTTTCAGGTGAGATGCAGTTTTCTTTCTTCCCAAACTATCAGAACTCTAGTCATCAGAACTGGACCCCCGACGGGAAAATTTCTCTGTGGAGGAACTGATCCAAGGAGAAGGACCTTCTGCCTGATATTCTGAGCTTTCCCAGGGGGGGAAAATGGCCACTCCTCAATGCTCTGTGTGAGGCCTGCTACACGGTGAGTACCCCCTATTCATCTTCCAGTCCTTGATGGTGGATGACAACAGAGGAACTGACTGGGGCATGGTGACGCATGCCTGAAGTCCCAGTTATTCAAGGGACCGAGAAAAGAATCACTTGAGTCCGAGAGGCCTACCTGGGCAGCAGAGCAGAAACTCCGCTGGGATAAAAACGTCCCATTAACATTCGCTGGGGGCTGGGGGTACAGCTCAGTGGTGGGGGGGCCTGCCTAGCATGCAGAAAGCCCACCCGGAGTGCGGTCCTCAGAACAAAGACACAAAGAAAGGAAGAGAGATGAAAGGGGGAGGGACGGAGAGAGGGAGAAAGAAACGGAAGAATTAATCACAAAACATCTGAGGAAAATCTCCAGCTCAAAGGCAGGTTCAGTAACACAATTTTAATAACAGAAAAGTACAGGAGTAAGAGGACCCACCCTGGAGTTCCATCTGGAGGCCTGAGATGTTACAGCCACAGCAAAACCAGACTACAGTGAGGATTCAGGAAAGCACTAGTGCTGTTTATTTTTAAATATCATAAATTAAAACTTCAATAGAGATTAGAAGATAAATCAAAGGCATTTTTATAAGCCAACTGAAAAGAAAATTATATAGATACAATGCCTGTTAAGAGAAAATTAAATAAGACACTTTTCCTTTTTTCTTTTGCTTTGTTTTTTTGAGACAGGGGTCTCAGGTTGGCCTTGAACTCGTTGTGAACCTCCTACCTCAGTTTCCTAGTTCTGGAATTATTGTTGTGAACCGCCACAGCCGGCTTAACATTTCTAAGAACATAATCTTAAAAAAGAAAAAAAAAAAAACCAAAACACCCAAGTTTAAAGGACATCAGTTTTGCCATTGAGAAACTGTCACCAACACATACCGTTGTAAAACTAAACAATTGGGTAAAGAGGATCCCAAAGTCCATGGCTTTCTAACGGACAGTCCTAGGTGCTGGAAGACAATGGAGGAAAGGCGGGACAGTTCTGAGAAAGGTGTTTGACAGCTTCAAATCGAATACCCTACCACGCTGTCACTCCAGTGGGAGAGTCAGCTCAGGCCCCATCCCTCTGCTTTCCCTTGGGCTGTTCCAGGAGGCCACCGGAGGATTGAAAGAGCCATGAGTGTGAGGCAGCAACCGAAAGAAGGGCAGAGAGAAGCCTAGGATACCATGACAGAAAAGGAAAGGAGAACAGCCAGCCCCAAGGGGTGGGAGGAGGAAGAGGGGAAGGGCAGACTCACTTATGTGTGTGCCTTTCTGAGAAGAGTTAAACTGAGGGGACAAGAGTGAGCGAGAACACAAAAAAAAGCTAAAACACTTACCTCTGGGTGTTTTAAAAAAGATTGATTTTTATTTAAGTGCAGGTATGTGTGTGTGTGTGTGTGTGCGTGTGTGTGTATGTACCCATAGAGGCTGGAAAAGGTGTTGGATCCCTGGGAGCTAGAATTATAGGAGGTTGTAAATTGCCATGTGTGTGCTGGGAACCTAATCCTGGGTCCTCTGGAAGAGCAGCAAGTGCCCTTAACCACTACGCCATTTTTCTGGCCCTAGGACATTTCTGCTTTGAATAATTAGTAGCCATAACAATGTCAGTCACAACTCTCACCAAGAACTTATACTATGGGGATGTGGCAAGGAAGTGTTAACTGCGTTGGAGGTGGTACTGTAAGACAGCCCAGTCTTCATTTTCCATAGAAGAAATAATACATACTGCATAATTATGGAAAATCAACAAGTTCTGAGTGGCTGGTGGGGCTATCCATACCGGTTTTCCTGGCACTTGGGAAACAAGAAGATTGTGAGTTTATGTACAGTGACGCCCTGTTTGAAACAAAACAAGACGGAGAGAAAGAAAGGCCACATGCAAGCATGTATAGCTAGATATTAATATAAATGTGAGAAGAAACATCTAAAAGAGCCAAAGCGGATTCTCTGGAGAGCAAGAGCGGTCCACGGTTTAGGTAGGTAATAGATTGGTGCTTCATTGGAAGCCCTTGAAGACTTGAAATGCTCTGCCAGCATTATGTAAGTTGAGGCTGATTTAATTGTCCGTTGTGATGCTATTTGCTGGGGTTTTTGTTGTTGTTGTATGGTTGTTTCTGTTTTGCGACATCACCCCACATTCAATGATTTCCTCAGAGACCTCAGACTTGGTCCTTATCTAGCCAGTCGAAGGCAACCTTCTCACAGCCCCTCCTGGCCGGGGCACCGCAGACTGCCCAGCCAGGCTGGTCCCCCAACAGCGGGGCATGTGGAGCTATGGTGGAGAGCTTTTCACTGGGGGCAGATTCTGTGGACATGACGTTCGCACCATCGATTAAGGAGATGAGTGCAGGAGGTAAGACCGGGGCATGGACTGGGCATCTTCATCACTCAGGGAGAGCTCTGTGGCCCTCTAGGGAACTGTTAGCCTTCAGGCTTGTAGGTGCCAGCAGCCAGAAAATCAGGTCACTGCAAGGGCTGCAGTCTCAGGCCTTTAACCCTTTCTGGGCAGCTGCCAAGGCAGTGGTTCTCAACCTTCCCAACGCTGCGACCCTTTAACACAGTTCCTCATGTTGTGGTGGCCCACAGCCATAAAACCATTTTTGCTGCTACTCCCTAACTGTAATTTTGCTGCTGTTATGAGTCGTAATGCAAATATCTCATACGTCCCCTGGGGGTGGGGGTCGCGACCCACACGTTGAGAACTGCTGCTCCAGAGTCTTTACACTAGCCTTCAGAACCAATCAGAAACACGCTGGCCATGGGAGCTGGAAAGAGCTGGGCCTGGTCTCAGATTCGATGGTAAGATCCAAGTTTCCATTTACCTTCAGTGCTCATGTGATACCTTTGAAGAAACTGTCTGAGATGAACGTTTTCCCTGAGGCTAATGAGGGCTTAGTGGATATTATACACAAGGGCAGCTGCTAGGAAATATGGAGTTGGAGTTCTGTGACCTTTGCACCCTGAGTGTTGTCCCAGTTAGACTCCAAGCTTCACTGCTCGCTCAGTCTCTCCTGCACTGCTCTTAGACAAAATGTAAACTGTCCTTCTCCAAACAGTTCTTCAACCTTTCCTGAGCTTTATGTGAAGGCTTTCCTCTGACACATCCCTCACAGAGAGGAACCACGCCGGTTTCACCAGCTTTGTGTGGGGTTCCCAGGGAGCAACTCCCAGTGCCTCGCCCCTTCGCAGTGACCCCCCCCCCTCCAGGGCTGGAAGTTGAGAAACGAGTCCACTCCTGTTACTTTTTCAACGTGGCTGCCCTCAGACCGATTCTGTTCCAAGGTCAGGAAGCTCGTTGCTCAGGGGTTGTAACCTTAACCTGTGTGCGGCCTCCCTAACCCGCAGACTCTGCCCCCCTGCTCTGACGTAGTCTCTGACGTAGACTCTGTGGTGTGTAGCCGCCCACCAGTTATCCCTAGAATGCTGTGCTCTCCACTGTGGGATCGTTCTGAAAGTGTCATGAGGTGACAATGTAATGCCACCTGCATGTTATTCTCCAACTTTGCACATCTATGAGGTGAGTTATTTACACGCAGAGAAAATGAGTGTCCGGTGGCATTATAGACGGGGTCCTGCTATCCCTAAGACTTCATAACTCCTATCTACCCCACTAGTTTTATTACATATACACACACAGCCATAAAGAAAGAGAGAGGGATCCTGTGTAGCCCAGGATGTCCTTAAACTCCTGCCTCAGTGTCGTAAGGGCTGGAGTTATAGTATGCACGCACCACCATTCCTGGCATATTCCACTAGTTTTAAAACACTTCCAATAGCAACAAATAATTTTCATCACGTTTAAGAACCTTCATTAGATTCAATTTTGCTGCCTTTACATCTGGGGGTTAAGAGTAGCGTTTTGAGTCTCACGCCAGCCTTCTAAGCTCCGTGCTTTGGTTGGAGATGTAGCATTGTAAACCACTCTCTGTGTGCCGGGAGTGGGCACTGTGACCCAGTGTTACAGAATAGCTCCTCTGGATAGATTGCTCAGCGGTTAAGAGGGGAGCTGCTCCCGCAGAGGACCTGAGTTAGGATCCCAGCACCCATGTTCAGGTGGGGAGGCAGGAGCGAGGAGGTTTACAACAGCCCTCAGCTCCAGTGCCAGGAGACCTGAAATTCTCTTCGCATCTCCAAGGCGGCTTGCATTCACATTCACAAATCCACACATACACATAATTAAAAATAGACTTAATCTTTCAAAAATAAAAATAATAGGTACCTTGTCTTTCAATGTTCTATTTAAATATTTTATCAAGTTTATCTATTTTGGCATGTGTGTGTATCGCGCGTGTGTACTTCGGTCATGTGTGAAGAATAGAGGATGAATTATAGGTGTCAGTTCTTTCCTTCTGCCGTGGGGGTCCCCGGGATCAAACTTCAGTCATTAAGCTTGGCAGCAGGCGCCTTAAGCTGGGTAGGAAAAGTTACAGGCTGGGCCATCCTGCCAGCCAATAACTTATCTTTAATCTAACAAAGTTCTCTCATCACTTGTTCGAAAAGCTCAAGGGGGGGGGGGGCGGCAGCACGTCTCCTGTTTTAAAGTCCAGTTATTAATAAGATCTACTAAGTTGTCATTTCTCAGTCGGTCAGTTTTCCGTGTTCCAATAATGTACCTTCACTCTTTGAAAGACAATGTATTTCAGTTGTAGGGTGATTTTTACTCTTAAAACATTTAAAGCCACGTCACTTTTACGGTTTGGTGTAACCAAGTTCTTGTCTGCTGGAAGAGCGTTCAGTTTCAAAGCCATCTGATTCCACTCTTGCTTCTGTTTCATCCCCCACTGGATCTGTGGCTGCCACAGTGAGTTTTCAAAGCTGCTAAAACAGCAACAAGAGCTGTGAGCTTGCACAGCTGTGAAACAGTGCGGACATCTCTTCATCAGCTTCCCTCCATGATCTCTTGTCTCCTTTGGTTATTCACACCAGCACCCTGTCTCAGAGTCCACTGTTGAAACCCAACAACTGGGACTCCCAGTCAGCCGGCAGCATTGCATACGTAGGTCACCGCCATCTTGCCGACTTCCGCCATAGGAGAGCAACATTTTGTTCGGCTATCGGAAGCCATCCTCTCCCTTCCCATGTGTGTGTGCACAGCCACACTGCATAGGGCGAAAAGGTGAGGCCTGTGGCTGTCCTGCATGCAGTCAGTCACCCTCTTCACTTGGAACTGGGAAGGAAACAAGACAGCATTTAAATATTGCCGTCCAAATGTCGAATGTCCCAGGCTGATAATAATGGAGACATTGTCACTGCACGAAAGAAGTGCTCAGTAGAGAAATTGCTTAGAGTGTTCTCGGAAATCTTGGGGTCCACTTCCTCCTAGAAGTCAGAAGCAGGATGCTGTGGCCTTTCAATGAGTCATTAATTTGGCATTCATTGGCCCTTTTGTTGACAGAATGGAGGGGGGTGGGCTTATTTTCATGCCTACTACTAAGCCTCATTCTGGGAGAGGCATGAAATGCAGGGCAGCTGCTTAGAAACCATGGGCAGCATAGTCCTGTGCCCTGTATTTACCAGCACAGAACAGGGAAGGTGATCCACCACTGCAGGCCCAATAGGCCCTCAAGAGATTTGAATTGACCCTCAGTCCCGGCGTCTGGAAATCCATCATTCCACATAGACACAGACACCCGAGCTGAATGAGTAATTAGCATGGTTTAGAAAATTCAATTCAACAAGCAGTTATTGAGTGCACTGTGAACGCACAGTGTTCAGGACCAGGTGCTGGAGGAGGGAGGAGAGGCGGGTGTCGGGGGGGGGGGGGAACGTGCAGTCATCTACGAAACGCTGCTCATTCCCAGAAGTGCTCGGTCCTGGCAGAGACAAAGCCTACTTAGGAAATAATGAGAAGATACTAGAGACAGCGTCTGATATTTAAAACCGTAGGCTGAATGTAAATCAGACCTGTGGCCTCAGCACGGGCGATGGCTCAGATGGGAACCAGGGCGGCAAGGAGCCTGTCAGCGGACAATTAACTGATCCAGGGAGGGCTGAGGAGCCTGCCTTGGGAACACAACGGGAAAGCAGTGCTGGAGGAGGGAGGGCAAGCCATGGTCACTCTTACTTTGACAGGGAAGATTCTGGTACAGCTTTCTGGAACTGCGCGTATGTGTAATTTTTAAGGCCCCCCTTTTCGTTCTAGAACCATCTTTTCTGCTATCATGAAGTTTTTGTGCCCACCGGTAAGAGCTGGGGGAACTAGGACTGTCAAACACAGAGGCTTGTCTCTTCGAAAGCAGAGGTGTATAACCTGTTTTTCGTCCAGAAGGCTGGGAGAAGATGTGGTTAATGGCTTGGTGACCTTACACGTTGGCCCCATGGTAGCCAAGACCATACTGGCTCCTCCTCCAGACCCTATGGTGAGCTTGTCAATCTATAGACTCTATCTACATGGAAAGGGTCACACGTTGTCAATCTGTAGAACCCATCTTTTTAGAGGCTCTCATATGTACTCTCCAAGTTTTGATGTGGTCATGTCTTAAGCTTTATTGTGCACACGGGAATGAGGTATTTATCACCAGGAAAATTTTCACCAAATTGTGCTGTGCTTAAATGTGCCTAAAATAAAGCACTCAGAGAAAGACTCTGGAAGTTTAAACCAACATCAACTACTAGGTCAGGTTGAACTGAACTGCCTTCTTGCCTCCTGCAGATCATTGCTACTCTGTCTATGGTGGTCACAGAGACACTTCCACAGCGCGCGCGCGCGCGCACACACACACACACACACACACACACACACACACACACACCAAAACTTTCTCTACAGAAGATCAAATGCTGGGCTTCTTCTCATTGGAAAAGTTCCAGAAATGATGAGACTATCCCAGAAACTAAATTTAAATCTTCCTGAGCTTGCTACCTACCCTGAACACAGTGATGCGTGTGGACTATGTGTCTCTGAGGAGAACGAGGAGAGATGTAACATTCTTAAAATGATCTCAGTGTAAAGACTATGTAAGGAAAGTATTTCTTGGAATCATTTGCATCCATTTGCCAGGGGTTCCCCCTGTCCTTCCAGATACACTGAGGGACAAAGTTTCCCTCCGTTGAAGCTAGGCAGAGTCATGTAATGACCAGTGCTGTGAGCCAAAATGCTGTGTGGCACTTCTGAGAGGAAGTGGCACAGACTCTTGATTCTCCATGCTCCTCTGCCTCCTTCACCGAAAAACTCACAAGCACAGATAGAATCTCTACCAGGATGGACCCTGGAGGCAGCTCCTGGGGGATGTTTGCCCTGCAGAGTCATTGGGGACTTCAGTAGACTTTTCAGGAGTGAGATAATCAGTTGCTGTGCTGAGCCCTGAGATTTTTCAGGTTCCTTCTTGCCACAGCATAACCTTGTCCTATCCCAATTTAAAAACATGTCCGATTTAGGTTACTCACACAGGTCAGACGAGAGTTCAAAGACGTCAAAGACAGTGGCAGATCAGTGAAATTTTATGGAGAGAGAACCTATTTTAAGGTGCTATGTACTCAAGTCTTGTAAGCCTTCTTGAGTCTCCTGATTGCCCCTTGAGGGAAGCAACCAATTGCCTCTACCAGCCCCACCCCAGAGCTGTGGCATCTTGCCAAGGTTCCTGAGCTGTGTGAAGATTAGGTGAAGGCTCTGGGCCAGCATGATTCTCACAGCTCATAAACCAAGCCATACTTGCACTGAGCCACACCGGCCCTTGCAGAAATTAAAGTAAACTGCGAAGCAGAGAACACAGAAGTTGACAGAAGCCTCTGGGTATGCCGTGACCCACCCAAGATGACTGGGGGATGAACTTTGGCTAGAGAGCTGGAGAGCCCAGCAGATGCAGGTTTCTCTTCTTTTGTCTCTCCCACACAGCAGAGGCGATCCTACCTGAGCTGTCTTCTTCACCACTGTTTGGGTATCACATACACATGAACCCCCCTCCCCTCCTTTATCATATTCCCCTTTTCCCTCACCTGTAACACCGTGGGCTTCTGGAGAAGGTGCCAGTGCTCTATGAGGTCCTTAGGAGTAAGACAATGAAAGCAGCAGCCCGTTTTATTCACAAGATTAAGCCAGGAGGTTGACACAAGGGGCCTGAATCAGAAAAAAGAGGAAGGAATCTCCAGAGGGTTCTCAAATGGCATTCCATCTCAGATGGTCCCCCCCATGTAGCTGCTGTTTCCTCCTGAAATGAACACGTTCTACAAGTAAATACATTTGGTACAACTGAATACATTTTACAAGCACCTATAAGATGCTCTCCAGTTTCTCTTATTTGGGATGTGAAAATATCTTTATTTTACCCTTTTTCTTGGCAGATAGTTTTGCTAAGTACAATTGTTCAAGTTGACAGCCATGTCCTGTGAGGAACATGGGGGCTTTGTGTGAGCGCCTTGTTCTTGTCCTGTTGTTAAACTCTCAGGTGGCCGTTAGCAGAAAATCTGTCTTTACCTCCTAACTGCTTTCAATTTCCTTCCTATGACATCCTGCAGTTTTACTACTGTGTGTCTAGGGCTGCAGATTGTTAAGATTTATCTTGGTTGGCATTTATTATGCTGTCATGATTTAAGAATTCTGAAAAAAAAAATCTTCTGTGTGATCTCTTCAATTAATGCCTTTCCTTTGACAGGAGTAGGGTGGGGAGGGTCTTTGAAAACAGCACCCCTAGTCTCTATCTGCACACTTGCTGTCTCCTGAGGCAAGAAGATGATTTATCCAGCAGGTGAGCTGAGTTGCTAGGTACCTGAGTTGCTCGGTTACACCTGCTGCTCCCTTTTCTCTGGGTGCTGGCTGCAAGTGGCTCCCTCTTCCTCTGCATTTAATCTTCTTCAGGACAGACAGTGGGGAGGCTGAGGATCAAGGGTCAAGGTTTCAGTTGTCCAGCACTGCCTATCATGATATGGGTTAATTTGCTTAGTCTGAGACAATATCAGGAGCACTGTTACTAGTCAAGCTCACACATGCTAATTTCAACGTCTTCTTTAGCAATAACCTGGCATTTGGTCTCCGGCTGCTAAAGCCAGTGTTCATTTTCAGTTGCTTCCAAAAGTGATAGGAAACAGAGTAACAGTTTGTCATTCAGTGGCCTTCTCTGCATGTCCCTAACTACCCCTCCATCATCCTGTTCTGGAATTCTAACTCATCCTACACTAAATCCCATTCTGTTGTACACGCTCATAATTTCTGTCTTATATTTGCCACGTTTCTGTCCCAGTCCTCCCCCCCTCAGCCCCTGCCACCACCCCTGCTATTTCTGGGTATTTCTTGTAGTTCTTTAGGTGTGTGTGGCCCATCCTTTTTTGTGAAGCTCTTTTCCTTACGTGTGCCTGCAATTCCCTCCCCCTCACTTTAAGCTTTACCTTAATTCTAGCACCCGAGGCCCCGTAAGACCTGTTTTGCCCGATATTTTCTTGACCCTGGCTTTAGGTAACTTGCCTCCATGCGTCTTTTCTAACTTTGCGCTGTGTTCTCATGTTCGGCTGAATTTGTGGGAATCCCGAGAGAGACTAGAATTGTAGACATACCTTCAGGAAACAGCATTTCTTTCTGCCTGTAACTGTAGACAAAGCAAACCTGGAAGTTCATCCATAAACACCTCCTACGGTGAATTCTAGGACTACACAGCTTGCAAAATCCTGTCGAAAACTCACCGTTTTCAGAACCATTTTCACCTAGTCAGTTTCAGCCAGAATGGAAAAGATTCGCTCGGTTCCCCCCCTCCCCCCGTGCCCTGAGCGCTTTTCCTGTTGGGATTCTCTTACTACCTCTCAGCTCTGCCAGCACTGTGTGGAGGTCTCCGTTCTGACCTCCTGTTGGTAAGGGTCCAGGTGTTAACTCTGGTCCTTATGTCATCTTTGAACCCCAGAGTCTGGGTCACAGTTAACAACGAATCTCCAAGGAGCAACGGCAGCCCCAGAGACAGCTTGTCACGGAGTTTCCTGGCTTCAGCTTCATTGTGGGAGAACCTCCACAGCCTGTTTTTGTCAAGATCAATTATACCTTTCAGAGGAAGTTTGCTGTACGCCCAGCATCTTAAGCAGTCCTGCAGTGGGGTGTTTTCTACTTTCTTCACAATATTGCCAAAGCCAGAAATCTTCTGCGGGCTGACCAATGAGCCCAGAGAATAAAACGGCTTGTCAGGTATCCCCGGCTCCTGGTGCCACAGCCTGTATGGTCCTACTGCACCGGTGGCCATCCACACTGCTTGAACAGCTTCCTGTAGATGGGAAACAATGCATCTTGTGGATTTGCACCTCCCGAGTTGGAAGCAAGAAGTTGTTTTTCCTGGAGGTGAAGAGATGGTTTAATGCCTGAGTGCTTGCTACTTACTCTTCCAGGTGCTCCCGAGCACTCACATTGAGCAGCTCACACCAGATGGCCTGAAACTCCAGCTTCAGAAAGCCTGAGGCCTTCTACTGACTTCTGCAGGCACCTGAAGTGGTATACACACACTCACACACACACACACATACCCATACATGCATACACACACACACACACACACCATGCACACACAATAAAAATAAAAAGTAAATATTAAAAGAAACTATTTCTCTTGATTCCAAGACAGGTTGCAGGGTCAGGCATGCTGCTCAGCCCCTGCCCATTGGTGCACCATTGCAAGGCTCAGATTTGGATAGGAACACCAAACAGCTGCATGTCTGTCTTCTGGGGCCGGTGGCTGCCTTCCTGAGGAGAATGTCTGCCACCGCTAGTGGGCACTGTTGTGCTGCCATGAGGTGCTTGTACATGGTGACGTGATGGGAGCGGCTGCCTCGTTTCCAGTCCTGACCTCTGACCTTCCCAGAGACTCTGTGTGATACCTGACATCCTGTAATGAATGTTCTTTCTGTTTAAACTAGCTAAGCAGGTGATTGTGTTTTCAATTACAGACCCTGACTGATACCCTGTGGATATGGCAATGTGCAGAGGTTTAATTATGAAGACAGAGTCTGCAAGCTACGTGCAGAAATCAATATCATTATGTCTAGTCCCGCCTCATTGAATTCTGTGAACTAATGAAGAGGTTTGCAAGCTCAGATTACCAAATAAATTTGATATTATATTTAGAAGGGGAAAATAATTAAGAAAATTAAAATATACCTTGCTATCAGCAATTGTACTTCATTTATGCTTTGTAATACAAGCAGGATGCCATTGTCGGTGACAAACTTAGAGATGTATAGAGTTGGTGAGCATGTGAGTGTGTGAGTGTGTGTGTGTGTGTGTGTGTGTGTGTGTGTGTGTTTCAAGTTGCATCTGATCTGTGGCCTAGTTAAAAACAAGAAATGAATATTGGTTCCAGTTGGGATTGTGTGTAAGCTCCTGCCAAGGTTATTTTTACGAAGGTACAAAGAGGTCAGCATCACGGAGATAAATAATCATGCGGATTTTCCACATGATAGCCCACGACACCGTGGATAAAGACAGACTACACATCGCATTTCCATCCCGTCTCACCTCTGCTCCCTCTGCTGGGAGTTCCCTCCCATCTGTCTCAACAGACCCCAACTGTCATTTCTTTTAAAGCACTTTTTTGATGCTATTTCCTCCACTGAACCTTCCTGATTCAAAGCAGGAGTTAGGCTCGCCCTCCTCGGGTCTCTGGGCGTGTTGGAGGTTCTCTTTCTGATCTGCCGAGGCAGGGAAGGCATGACGGAGCCTTCAGGCCATGGTGAGCCAGGAACACAAACAGTAGTCATGCTCGCACAACGATGGCTTTCTCCTTCACCCTCTCTAGTCCCTGCAGGCCCCCAACCCATGGGTATACGACCATCTACACTGAGGAAGGGCCTCCCTCTTAGAGACATGCCTCAAATTCCTAGGCGATTCTAAACCCAGCCGAGTTGACACTTCTGGAGGAGTCTGGCGATTTTCTGAGTTTTCTGGGTGATTTTACCAGATTGTTAACGCCTCAAAAATGCAGAACTTCCCTTCCCCGTGTTACCCGCCTTTCTCACCTTTCCAGGTCTGCTCTAGGACATATCTGCATGGGCACGGGTCTGTCTGTCCGCTGTGCTGGCTTGTTCCATAGAGGACTTTTGCTAATAGAAAGGGGCTGGGAGCAGGTTTAGGGAGAGATGAGAACAGTTTGTTCTGTATTTTTAGACTAACTTCTAGGAGATTGAAGTGAACATGAAGAGAATAAGTAAAAAGGCTAGGACTTTCCCCTAACCTGACATAATAACATGGGTACTGATTACTGTCTATCTGAATTCCCTTCTCTGCCTTTCTGGGAACCAGGAGGTTAACTACCTAGCTACAGCAGTTGAATTCTCTTGCTGCCTGGCATCTGGTAAGGATGGAAAATAAGCAACACCCACGAAGGGGAAAAAAAAAAGAGGTTGGGGTTTTCTCTCTCTGCTACTTCCTGCTTTGGTACTGTATCTCTGATGCCACCTCTGTCCTTCCTACAGGTAATCTTTACTGGACCCCTCATCTCTCTGCTGTAGTAAGTACCAGCTTCCTGTTTCTAAGTATCGGGGTCTTCCAGTGTCCCTATTGGCTCCCTTGACTTTGCCCACACACCTTCAATGGTCCCTTCAGTGAAGCCTCGCTACTTCGTCAGAATTCTATTTCCAGCAATGCCCTCTCTGCTACAGAGGAAGCCACATGAAAGTCACACAAAGAGTATCTCCACTACAAACAAGGTCTTCCGTTCAGCAAGAGAGTTCTGACTTTCCAATGCCACCCTGCCAGACTCAGTTCTGGAAGCTTGTTCTACAGTGGCCCCAGTGCCAACAGCACATAGCAGCTGCCTGGCTCACAGCGGGTGGTGCCTACCAGCTCAAGGGCTCAGGACTGCGAGCTGAAGTCATAGAAGTTCCAGTGTGCAAGCCTCTAAGTCAGCTATTCACATGACACAGAAAAGAGAAGTGGTTAACGATCTGTTCCCAGTCCTTTTAGAAACCCTGAAACAGGGATTACCCTCCAGGACCAGACATAGCATGATTTTAGATGTATGGAAAAAAGGTTTTCAGTGCTGGGTGTGGTGGAATCCCAGCATTCCACACTCAGAAACAGTCAAAGTGATACGAGTTCAACACCAGCCTGGTCTGCATAGACCCTGGGCCAATCAGGGTTACTTAGTGAACCCCTTACTCAAAAGAAGACATGGAAGGAAGGAAGGGAGGGAGGGAGGAAGGAAGGGAGAAAGGGAGAAAGGGAGGGAAGAAGAGAGGGAGGGAAGGAAAGAAAAAAAAAAGGAAAGTTTTCATGAAGTCTTTGCCGTGATCGTTATAGGACTGCTAGAATTTCCAGAAGATTTCACAAGTTACACACAAAGCTGAAAAGTTAAGTACTGGTGTTGATGGGGTCAGATCTAAACATTTTAAGCTAGACAAACAACACCCTGACCTTCCCAGCTCTTCTGCTGAGGAAGTCAGATGACTTCACTGAGAAGTGCCTTTCATAGACCAAGAGGACATCCTAATCTCTGAAGGTGAAGGCAACACGAAAAGGAATGTGATCAGGCCTTGCTAAGTTTTCCCTAGTCTATCATTAGATTACATCATTCTGTTATCCTACTGTGTTCTTATTAATGTCCACTTTTTATCAAACCTATATTCAGGTTTACCTATTCCTCTAGAAATACTTAAACCTTACCTTAAATACATTTGCATGCTTGTTTCTTAATAACCTACCTTTTGCTACTGAGTTCTCAACCTTAAACCTAGGATGAACTAAGAAGACATTTTCCCACGCCTACAGTGTGAATGTACAGTGGCATTTTCAGCTGGGTATCACTATTTCTGATACTGTCCTGTTAAAGAAGAGGACACATTTGCCTGAGAAGCCCACCTGAGACCACACTGAGTGGGGAAAGGACAGAGGGAAAAGCTCCCTCTTAAATGTGCTCCCTATAAAAAGTTGTCCCCCAAGGCACACAACCCTGAAAAGAGTTCCTCTTGAAAAGTTCCTGAGTTCTGAAGAGAGCTCTGCCAAGAATGGCTTCCCCTAAGAAAAGACCCATGCCCTACCTCAGAATCCCACAGCCAAGGTCATCTCCCTTTAGATGTATGTTCCTATAAAAGGATCTACCAGAGAGAGCTTCCCAAGAAGATATCCATCTGAGGAGAGCCCTCCCTGAGGAGAGACCCCATTGAAAAGGTTCTGCCCTGAGGTGAACTCTCTCTGAGAGTTGCTCCCTCTGGGCAAGCCTCCCTTGGCCTTTTACTCACAGAATTCTTTTACTCCCTGGAATTCTGGATTGAGCAGATTTCCTGCCCTGGAAGAGAAAACTTTCTAGCTTCAAAGAGAACATATTTCTCCTTTAACTTCCAGCCGTCTCTTGAAGGATGCCAACGGAGTGTGTGTCATGGGCCTAACAGCTACTCAGGGGAGTACTAGCTCACCGCCTGCTAGCCCTGGCCTTCCTTAATTCCCTCCCTTTCTTACTTCCCTGCTCCACACCATGTTCCAGCCCTCCATCCCATGTTGTCATTTTTTTTTCACCCTTTGGCACCATTGTCAAAGCAAGCTCCTTCACAAATTCATGATGGCAGTACTGAGCTTGGTCCCTAACTGGAAAAGCCTGAAAGACTATAAAGCATCACTTAGTGCTAAAAAGAAGGAACTCTCGAGCTGCAAAAACAGACACGGAGGCTCCTGAATGCACACCAAGAAGTGAAAGCAGCCAATCGGAAAAATCTGCACAGGATAAGATACTGTCTGTTTCATTTTGGCTTTCGAGACAGGGTCTCATGCTGCCCCGGCTAGCCTTAGACTCGCTGTACAGCTAAGAATGACCTTGAAGTGTGAAGCGCCAAGATTACAGGCATGTGCCACTACACCCAGCCCGTATGACCTTCTGGAAAAGGCAGAACCAGGTCAACAGTAAAGAGATCAGTGGTCCCCAAAGGTTGGGGGAAGGAAGGGATGAGTTAACAAAGTAGGAAGGCTCTTCAGGACAATGAACACTACTTCGGGTAATACGATAATGGTAGTTACATCTCACTACACATTACTTCACGTAGAGTATGTGAACATACAGCATACATGGATGCATAGACTGCATAGCAATGAGAGTGAACCCTGAGGTAAACTTTAGATAACAATGCAAGATGATCATCGTAACAGATGCTCTAGTCTGATGAGGAAGCTGGTGATGGAGGAGGCTATGAATGTGTGAGCTCAAAGGAGTACAGAAAATCTGCTCTGAGCCCAAAACCACTCAAAAATACGTAGTCTATTAATCCGAAGAAACCAAGACACTCGTGCTCATCTGAAATGTTTGTGTTCTAACAGTGTCCAGATCCTTAAGCCAAACGCAAGCAGCCTTCCTTGTGCACCATCCGTTTTCTACTGAAACAAAGATACAAGGGAAACAACCCAACACTCTGCACGTAGTCTTTAACTTACATTTACTAAATTTACTTATTCATTTGTTGTGTGCGCATATAGGTATATGCACTGGCGCCCTTGTGCGCATCTTCACGTGTGTTCGCACACCCAAGCATGCGCACACTGAAGTGTACTTGTAAAGGTCAGAGGACAGCTCCGTAGGGTTGATTCTCTTCTTCCACCATGCCCATCTCAGGGATCCAACTCAGGTTTCCACGGCTGGTGGCAAGTGCCTTTACCCACTGAGCCATCTTGCCCGACCACCACACCAATCTTGATTCTCACTGAGCCCACCTTCTATGTTCTCAAGGCTTACCGTACCGTTGCCACTGAATGAGAGAAATGTCGTGGAAACTGGTCTGGTCTGTGGTCGCCGAACGTATGTATGTACACTCATCCCGGAAATTGTTTCACGCTGGCAGTTCTTGCCTCCAGATCCCCAGCCTTAGGTTGCTTGTCTGTGCTTCATGCAGGAAAACATGACGCTGATAATGGTGGAATCACGTCACCCATTTGGAAGGCGGGCAGCTGCCTAATCTCCCCGTGGTCCTGGTCCTGAGACATGTGAAGTATAGGAAGATCTTCAACCACCTCCTTAATCTACTTCCCACAAGATTCCAGCCAGTGGTGATCTAGAGGGCACACTGGTGGCAGGGACATGCCCAAGTAACTGGCATCTGTAAACCTTTGCTCAGGGAGCCCGGAGCCTGGGGTATAACGTGGCACACTGACTCTGTTTGTCAGCTCTGCAAGCACAGATGTTGATGGAATGTCCAAGTGAGATCGCAACTACGTGTCTTCCTGTTGGAGATGGCTTCACCTGATGGATATGGGGGCATGGGGTCCATTCACCCACCGGGACACTGGCTCTCTAGCAGGCCTGCTTCAGGTAACCATTGTCACTGGGCTACCGCCTGGTATATGCATTGGTATATACATATACAGGAAACCCTGGTGTTCACAGTTTTAAGAAACACGTTGCCACTTCATCCCCCAACCATCCTTTGGTAGACCTTGAAGGAAGAGCAGATCAGAGCAGGGAGTCTCTGAGTTGTCCTCTGCCAACAGGCCACTCCCTACGACCACCCTCTTCACTGATGTTCTCCTATTCTACAAGTGTGTGGTTTCTTTCTTTTGCCAGATGTGAAGACTGTTGCCTCGGCTTTCTGTTGGGTCATATTTGCTCAATAGCAATCCTTTTTACTTATCTAAGTGGTCTTACATTTGTTTATGTGTTTGCATATGTGTGTGTGTGTGTACACCTGTGTCACCGTGCATTTGCACGGGTCAGGGATCAGCTTGCAGGAGCTGGTTCTCAGCGTCCACCGGATGGGTTCAGTGGATCAAGCGTGGTTGTCATCAGGCTTGGCAGCAAGTGCCTGTACCAACTGAACCACCTCTTTGTCCCCAGTCTTTTATTTTTATTCTTTCTGTATTCTTTTGTGGAAAAGGTGTGTTCTGCAAATCGGTGGGTCTTTAGACCATCCATTTGGAGATGCGCTAATTTTGTGACGGTCAAATCTATTTACATTTATTACGATTTTATATTAGTACTTATTTCTTCAACCATACTCCACCTTTTCCACTACTGATAACTTTTGAAACTCTCTTTACTTAGGGCTAGAGAGATGGCTCCATGGTTCAGAGCATGGGCTGCTCTTCCAGAGGACCAGGATTCAGTTGCCAGCACCCACATGGCAGCTCAGAACCATCTACAACTCCAGTTCCAACAGGCCCAACAACCTCCTCTGGCCTCTGCAGACTGAAGGCCCACACACAGTGCACAGCAGAGTGCAGACAAAATGCCCATACACAGAAAATAAAAATAAATAAAACCTCAAAAGAAAGTAAAATAAATCTTTTTTGCCTTAAGTGGCATTTTATTTTTGTTCTTACAGTGACTGCACTTGAAATATACTTACTGATTCGCCCTGACTTATTAAATTTGTGAATAGCTACATCTTCACCCACAAAGTACAAGTAGTTCAGCTCGCTCTCTTCTCTTTCTCCCACCCTGAGTACATATAACAGCAACACCCACACCCACCCACCGACCCTCCCACACACTACTCATGTAGTCTAGATAGAATTTTAGTTTGGATTTCTTATGAATATAATTTTTTCTTCATCTCCCCACCTCAATCTTTGCACTTAAAAAAAAAATCTCCCATTTTACTTCTCCCAGTTGTTTTTCCTTCCGCCCTTATAAAACCACCTCTTTATATTGGCTTTTGTGCACCAGCAGGTTAAATCATGGCGGAAGAGTCCGGTCCTTTCGGACTTCAGGAAGTGAATTCCTGACTACCTTTCTGTGAACGACATAGCTTGCAGAGTAACACACCTTGGCACAGTGAGAAGCACATAAGCATCAAAGACACTTGTCGCTGACAGCAGTGGGCTTAATGTTCTAAGTGATGGATTCTTGTCCTTGGGCACACTCTGGGTGCCGTTTGTGCAGTGAATTGGCTGCACACACCCTTCTTCTTTATTTTCGATCACCTTGGAGCCAAGACCCAAAACAGCTTTGCTAATTTTTAAAGACAACAATAAATCTAAGTTTATTTGACTATCCTAACTTTACATTTCTCTGTAGTGGTGGTTCTCAACATTCCTAATGCTTCAACCCTTTAATAGAGATCCTCATGCTTTGGTGACCCCCAACCATAAAAGTGTTTCTGTTGCTATTTCATAACTGTAATTTTTCTAGTGCTATGAATCGTAATGTAAATATCTGTGTTTTCTGATGGTCTTAGGCAAACCCTGTGAAAGGGTCATTCGACATCCAAAGGGGTTGCAATCCACAGGCTGAGAACCACTGCTCAATAGCATTGTTGGATTTCTTTTCCACTAGCTTGAATATTTCTTCCTAAGGTTTGTAAAAGCACAGATTCTAAAAGTTCATGGTCAAGAAAATATTATTACATTCGGAGTATTTTTCATTGCATCTTTCTATTTAGGTGTTAGTTTTGCTGGGTAGAAAAGCCAATGTCCATCCATTTCACCTGGCCACTTCCTCGTTTTGCATCAAGTGTTACCTCTAAGTATTCAGAGGTTCATCTGATGCTTTCTTTTTTGTGTAAGAGCTCCTATTTTCCTCCAAAATAGTTTGGCCTTCTTAAGTCTAGCATTTACCCCCTTTAATTTCTTCTGTCTTGTGGAATAAGTTTCACAATGGTTTTGCAGCTTCTTAATGCTTCATGCAGCTGTATGTGTCCCAGCTCTTACACTTTTTGACTCAGTCGTTGTATTTGACAAACCTGATGTTGCCAGGTAGTTGTTCTCACTAATCATATCATTAATATTTTCCCTGGATGAGTTTTTGACAGGGAACGAACTACCTTGTACAGCTGGCTTCTTCCTCCAAGATTGAATTGCTCGTAATTGACAGTGCAAGGGGAGAGAGCATGAACATGAAATCCTAGCACACACATGAGAGCCCTCTGAGATGCTGAACTTTGCCATGAGACAGGATGCAAGTTGGGAGCATCTGAAATTGAAGGCAGAGAGAGTAGGCCTGGGGGAATGAGCAACTTTGTTCCCCTCCTCTCTGCCCTTGGCCCGCTGTCTGTCTCCTCACCTCAGATGTTGTGCTGGTTAGTTTTTGCCATTTTGACATAAACTAGAGTCACTGGGGAAAAGGAAACCTCAACTGAGAAATTGCCTGCATCAGATTGAATGGGGCTTTTCCTTGATTAATGATTGACGTGGGAGGGCCCAGTCCAGCATGGCTGGTGACACCGCTGGGCTGGTGGTCCTGGGTTGTCTAAGAAAGCAGGCTGAGCCAGCTCTGAGAGCAAGACAGTGAGCAGCGCCCCTCCATGGTTTGTGCGTCCACTCCTGCTTGAGTTCTGGCCCTGACTCCCCTCAGTGATTGACTTTGATTGACATGTGTAAGCCAAATAAACCCTTTCTTCTGCCAAGCTTGTTTGTTTGTTTGTTTTGTCTGTATTTTTTCACAGTAAGAGAAAGAAAACTAGTACAGCCATGAAACACAGCAGAGCAGTTCTGCTGGGGGAGAGGGCCCAGGAAAAGGCAACGTGAAAGCTGGGCAAAAAGATAAAAGATGTGTATGCACTCGTTATCCATGGCAGCTGAAGCCGCTGCAAACGCTGACTTAGCAAACACTGAATCATTGCTCTCAGGGGAAACACAGGGATAAATTCTTATGGCCACTGATCATACTTTCTTCACCTAATCAATATGTAACTTTGTGTTCTGTGTATTTCTCTTTAAAGACATAGTTAAGCTCTATTACTGTTGTTATAACATTGAGCTCACAGCCAATGCTATAATGCTCGCTTCAATGAGGCTTGGATAACATGAGTTTGCTCCCCAAGGCACATCAGTCTTTCTGTCCTAAGGAACACCAGGCAGCACCTCAGCCCTCTTATGGACTCAAAGGTGCCCCGAAAGTTCATGGTGAAACTGCAATCCCAGTTAGGTCTTGTAGGAGGTAAGCCCTTTATGTGAGGCCAAAGTCCAAGGGATAAGCCCCAACACAATGCCTTATGAGAAGAGGAAGAGGCTTCTAAAACGTGGGTGCAGAGAAAGGATGATGTGAGCGTACGTTAAGAAAGTGGTTCTCATCGGGGGGCGGGGGGTGGCACACGCCTGTAATCCCAAGCACTCAAGAGGCAGAAGCAGGTGTAAGGTGTATCTCTCTGAGTTCGAGGCCAGTCTGGTCAACAGAGATAGTTCTAGGACAGCCAGGGCTACACAAAAATACCTGTTACCAAAAACCAAAGAAGAAGAATAAAAAGAAGGAAGAGGAGGAGAAGAAGGATGAAGAGGAGGAAGAGGAAGTGGCCGTTTGAAGCTGCATGTGCTGAGGCCAACCTTTAATCCCAAAAGAGAGGCGGAGGCAGGAAGATCAGGAGTTCAAGGACAGCGGTTTTGGTTGTTTTCCATTTCTGCCGTAAACACCATGGTCAAGACTAGCTTGATGAGGAAAGGGTTTATTTCTGTTTACAAGGTCGGAACTGGAGCAGAGGCTATGGAGAAACTCTACTTACTGGCCTGCTTTTCATCCTCACTCAGCTTGCCTGTTTATACAAACCAGGAAAACCTGCCAAGGCAGGCAGAGCGCCCATGGTGGCTGGACCCCCCTCCCCAATCATTAAAGGAAACTCTCCACAGACTGCCTGCAGGCTAACCTGACGGACACCTTTTCTCAGTCAGGGTTCCACCTTCCCAGATGACTCCAGCTTGTGTCAAGCTGACAGAAAAACTAATCCACACACCCACCTTGGCTATCACGAATTTGAGGTCAGATGACATAAAATCAAAAAGAAATTAAAAAGTGGTCTGAAATAGAGACAGAGAGACCTCACTAGAAACAATCCCCACCTGGATCTTAACCTTGGGTTTTCTGCCCTTGGAAATGTGAAGAAACGGGTTGCCGCTGCACAAGCACCAGGGCTTAGAAGAACCTGAGTAGATGAACACTGTTTGGAGACCACTTTCTTCCTTCCTTCCTTTCTTTCTTTCTCTCTTTTTTTTTTTTTTTAGAGATTAATTTATTTATGTATACAATGTTCTGCCTGCATGTACACCTGCATGCCAGAAGAGGGCACCAGATCTCACGATAGATGGTCATGAGCCACCATGTGGTTGCTGGGAACTGAACTCAGGACCTCTGGAAGAGCAGCCAGTGCTCTTAACCGCTGAGCCACCTCTCCAGCCCCTCTTCCTTCCTTTTAATTAATTAATTTTATGCGTATGGGTATTTTGCCTACATGCATGTCTCTAAGGCATGTGCACACAATGCCTGCGGATTTCAGAAGAGCGCGTCACATCCCCTTGGAACTGGGGTTACAGACAGTTGTGAACTGCCATGTGGGTGCTGGGAATTGAACTAGGTTCACTATGGAAGAGCAACTGTGCTCGTAACCACGGGGCCATCTCTCCAGCCCCATGGGGACCACTATCAAGAAGAAAGTCAGTACTTCCTGTTCTCACCAAGGACCCAGGTTGGAGTCTTAACAGCTAGATCAGGTGGCTCACAGTGCCTGCAATTCCAGCTCCAGGGTGTCTGACACCTTTGACCTCCTCTGGCACCTTACGTGTATATATCCATAAACACCCACGTAATTAAAATAAATATTAAAGAAGTGTTTTAAAATAATTTTTATAAATTATTATCAGCCAAAGAAATCTCTTTTTTTTCCAAAAAAGAAAAACATATCTTCTTTTTTTTTTTCATCTTTTCTTTGGTAAATTTAATTTTTACTTATGTCAAGGTTTGCTTTTATCATGTACAAAGTCAAGGAGCTCCGTAAGGTTTGTGTTAGCTCACTTTGCTCTGCTTTAACAAAAATAACGGAATACCAAAGACTGAGAAATTTGTGAAGAACACAAGCATATTTGTCGCGGTTCTAGAGGCTAGGAAGCCCGATTTTAAGGAGCCAGGATCTGGTGAAGACATTCTTACTGTATGTACCATCCTATGGGAAGCTCGCTTACATCATTATCATCATTACTGAGACCAGATCTTACTAGCAGCCCAGGTTGGCCTTGAACTCATGATTCCTCTGTCTTAACCTCCC
Organism: Psammomys obesus; assembly: GCF_907164565.1. Taxonomy (NCBI): domain Eukaryota; kingdom Metazoa; phylum Chordata; class Mammalia; order Rodentia; family Muridae; genus Psammomys; species Psammomys obesus. Next base: position 2,198,330 of record NW_026585685.1, read on the forward strand.
AAGTGCTGGGCTTAGAGACAGGTATTGCCACACTTAGCTCTATACTCACTTTTTTTTTTAATGTGTAAAGGTGTTTTGCCTACATGTATGTATGTGTACCACATGGATGCCTGGTACTCACAGAGGCCAGAAGAGGATGTCAGATCACTTGGAAGTGGAGTTACAGATGGCTGTGAGCTGTCATATGGGTTCTGGGAACTGAACCCACATGCTCTACAGCTGTAGCAAACGTTCTGAACTACCCAGTCATCTCCCTAAGCCCCTAAAAACTCACTTCACTAACAACCTGCCCCTGTGACAGCATTATTAACCCATCCATGAATGCACCTAACCTAATTGTTACTTTTAAAATATTTTTACATGTGTTTATTTGTTGGGAAGGCGGCAAAGGGTACACATGCCATAGTGCGTGGGTGACCAGAGCACAGTTTGTGGGAGTCCGCTCCCTCCTTCCACTCTGTGGACCCTCGGAATGGAACAGCATTGGCAGCAAGCACCTTTAACTTCTGAGCCGTGCCACCGGCCCACCTATTTCATACAGGTACCGTCTCTCCGCTCTGTTGCACTCAGAACTGTCTGCAACACTCTGACTTTGGGGGAGCACATTAAAACCCCAGTGAGCTAACAGAAGCCTCCTGACGCCCCTTTCCACATCGCCCACTCTACAGAGAAAGCTGCCCTCAACTTCTTTCCGCTGATTCTTTCCGCATTCTACGTCATTTCGCTATAAAACATAATCATGTAGTTGCTTCCTGATTGTTTTTTTTCCCCCTTCATTTTAGTCATTAGTGCTAGTCTTTTCATTCCTAATCCTCGCAGGAAAGCAATGCTATCATTTCAAATAGATTAATATTCAGTGTTTATGTTATTACCAATCACGAGAATGCCAGGCCCTGTTTAGTGATCCTGATATGCAATGATTTGCTTTGTTGAGCGAGTTATTATTTTCTCTGCTGTTAATTACTGTCTTTGGTTTGTTGAGTCATGTCCTCTGTATTGACTGCTATTTTCCCAAACTCTGTCTCCATGTGTAAATCTTTTTCCCATGTGCTTAAACACGTCAGGTTAGCTAAACTCGTGTTTCTTCTACACTGACTCTCCCCTGGCTGTCTGCTAAGCCTGCTGGGCACTGTCCAGGCTTTTCCTTTTTTTATGATCTCATTTTGGCAAGGCACACTCTTCTGGCAGCTTGCTTGTAAAGGCAGAAATTAGAGGGAGATGCTTTCAAGGCTGCCCACCTTTGAAGATGCCTTTATTCCAGCCTCAGGCTTAGTTGATAGATGAGAGTAGGAGGCTGGAAAGTCATTGGAACTTGAAAATGTTCCCCTGTTGTCTTTTAACATTGGTGTTGCTGTTAAGAAGTCCATTTTATTTCACTGCAGCTTTGTTGATGCTGTTTGTTTTGAGAGAGAGTCCCGGGTAGTGCAGGCTGGCCTCACATTGGCCCTGTGAGAAACACCTTGAACTCTGTTTCTCCTGCCTCTTCCTCTCAAACACTGGACATGCAGAGATGGGCCACAGTATCGGGTCTGGCTTCTAACTCTTTAACGTTTGTTTAATTACTCAATTGTGCAGGGAGAGAACCCAAGGCCTGACGCATCACAAGTGATCTAGCACTGGCAGCAGCAGCAGCCTTTAAGTTTCTGGATGGTACTCTTTCTCCTTTTCACTCTCTCCTCTCTTCTCTCCCCTTCCCTCCCCCTCCCGATGTCTCTTCCCTGCCTACCTTTGTCTCAGGGTTTTTGTCTCTGAAGTTTTACAGCTGCATTCCTCGGTTTGAAAGCGTTTTCTTTCAGGGCGCTTGCTCCTTAGTCAACACCAGAAAGAAAAGGAGCGTCCAGAATCAGATTTATAGCGCAAATGTAGAGGAACTACAGTGCCCACATAACCCTGTTCCTGTTTGCTTCCTGCTGCTTGTGATAAACACCATGAACAAAAGCAGCCTGAGGAGGGCGGGTTTGCTTCACCTTCCATTCCACGTCACAGTCTAACATTGGATGGAGTCAGGAGAGGAGCTCAAGCGGAGGCCCAGACCATGGAGGCACACCGCCTACTTGCTCCCCCTGGCTTTCTAACTTGCTTTCCTGCACAACCCGGGACCACCTGCCCAGGGGTGGCACTGCCCTTGGTGGGCCAGGTCCTCCCACATTAGTCATTCGCAAGGAAAACGCCTCATAGACTTGCCCACAGGTCAGTCAGATGGAGATAATTCCTTAAATGGGGTTCCTTCTTCCTAGCTGGGTGATGTTGACAAAATCAATCCCCGTCTCACGTGTTCATGGCCCTTCTCATTCGGGGTGGTGTGTTGCAACCCTCAGTATGATTACACCTTCTCTCCCTGAGCTGATAGCACACACTGGGGTTCACTGTGTTGTCCATTCTGTGAGCTTAAACAAACGTAGAAGGACACCCGTCCAGAGTATCACACAGAGTGCTTTCTAAGCCTTCAGAAGCCTCTGTGCTCTTACCCACTGAGCCATCTCTCTAATTACAGCACTCGGGAGGCAGAGGCAGGTAGATCTTTGTGCGTTCAAGGCCAGCCTAGTGTACAAAGCAAGTCCAGGACAGCAAAGGTTATACAGAGAAAACCTGTCTTGAAAAACTGAAGAAGAAGAAGAAGGAGGAGGAAGAGGAGGAGGAGGTGAAGAAAGAAAGAAAGAAAGAAAGAAAGAAAGAAAGAAAGAAAGAAAGAAAGAAAGAAAGATCTGTATACCTTCCACCATCATTTCCACCAAAACCCTAACAGCAGAGTGTTTTTTTCTCCATCATTTCACCTTTTCTGGGATGTCACATAATAGGTTGGCTTAATTCCCTTAGTAATATTTGTTTCATGCCTTGTTTCATAGTTTAATAGTAAATTTCTTTATCCATGAATAATATTCCATTGTTTGGGTTGGGCACGCTATTGGGAGGCAGAAGCAGGCAGATCCCTGAGAGTTTGAGGATGGCCTGCTCTATATAGTAAGTTCTAGGACAGCCAAGACTACATGGAGAGACCCTGTCTCAAAACAAACAAACAAACAAACAAACAAACAAACCCCTCAGATTTAACAAGCAGGATTTTAGATGCTATAAGTATCTGCATGTAGGATTTTGTGTGAACATGCTTTCAGCTCCTTGGGGTATATGCCATGATGTGGGGCTGTATGGGAGAAAGCCTGTGAAGTTCTATAAGAGCCTTCAAAACTGACTGCATCATTTCACATTTCCCCCTCCAATACCTGAGCGTTCCTGCTGCGTCACCTCCTAACCAGTGCTCAGTGTTGTGTGTATTCTGCTCGCTGGCTATTCTAAGTGTGTATTGGTCTATCATTTCTGTTTGAGTTTTCATCCCCGAGGACATGATGAGTAGCCTCTTGCCTGTTTGACTTCTCTACACCTTCATGAGGTACCTCTTGGGGTCTTTGGCTTAATTTGATTGTGCTTGTTTGTATTTCACTGTGGAGTGTTTTCTTTAAATTTTTATTTATTTATTTAACGTGTGCGTGTGTGAATCATGAGAGTATGTGCCTGCAACATGTGCATTCAGGTGCCTGAGAAGCTCAGAAGCCATCGGATACCCTGGAACTGGAGGTGCAGGTAGTTGTGGGTGCTGGGACCAAACCCTGGTCTTCGGCAAGAGCAGCAAATGCTCTTAACCACTGAGCCATCTTCCCAGGTCCTGTGGTGGAATTTGAAGAGGTATCTCACTTCAGGGAAGGGGTATTTCATTTTTTTTTTTTTTAGTGTTAACATCAATTATATTGTATTTTCAGTTTCAAATGGTACTTCTCAATGATACATAGAAGGGAGTGATATGCTTTCCAGAATTAATCTTGTACTCTGCTCCCTTGTTACAATCTCATTACTGCTATTGTTAGTGTTCATTGTTTCAGATTTCCTATAAAGCTGCAAAAAAAAGACAGCTTTGTTTTTATTTTGTTCCCAACCTATATACTTTTCATTTTCCCTCCTTTTCTTTTGGTATTGCTAGGAGTTCAAACTGGGAAGAGGGAATATAACATTGAGCTCAGTAGACACAGTACCGGGGCAAGTGAGAACTGAACCGGCTCTGGACGACTCTGTGCCTCGTGGAGGAAAATCAGCTGAACCTGGGCAAAATAGATCCTAAGAAGCCGTGAGGTAAATGTCTTCATATGCAGCTTTGTACAAACTTGCCTTGAGAGGCAAAGAAGATGCACCAGTGTTCTGTCAGCTCCTCAGAGTTCTCTAACAAGTCTGAGAGGCGGGGACTTGTCTGCTGAAGAAAAGCAGAAATTTGAAGACACAGCGAAGGCTGACAAGGCATGCTACGAAAGGGAAATGAAAACCTGTATTCCATCTATTCCACCCCAAAAAAGTGAAGACCAAAAAAAGAAAAAAGAAAAAAATCAAGGACCCTAATGCACCCAAGAGGCCTCCTTCAAGCTTTTTTTTTGTAATGTTCTGAAATTTGCCCCTAAATTAAAGAAGAATGCCCTGCCTTATCCATGGGTGATGCTGCAAAGAAACCAGGAGAGACGTGGGACAGCGCTGCTCTGGAGGACAAGGAGCCCTGTGAGGAGAAGGTTGTTGAGCTGAAGGAAACCTGATGCAGTGAAAAGGGGGTTCTCCAGGGTGAAGTGAGCCTGAGAAAGAAGAAGAGGAAGACAGTAAGATGGATGGAGAGGAAAAGGAAAAGAGGGATGAAGATGATGAATAAATTGGTTCAAGCACCATTTCTTTTCTTGTCTATAAAGTATTTATATCCTCACTCTGTTAGGTGGCCCTGTTCTGTTCTGCTAGGGTTTTTTGTTGTTGTTTGTTTTTGTTTTTTCTGGTAGTATTTTCAATAGCAACTAACCGTATCTGGTACAGCCGGGGACTGTAATTTAGTGTGGAAATTTAAAGCAGGTTCTTGTTGGTACAGCACAAATTAGTTCTATATGGTGACAGTGGGGTAGGTTTTTTTTCCCTATCTTTTTTCAATTGTCTCTGATGCAGCATTGTGAGAATAATTGTTGTTCTGTTAATTGAATGCCACTCTGAAGTTGCCACCAAAAACGAAAACAAACAACAACAACAAAACGAAGCTGTTTTGTTGACATTCTGAATGTTTCCAAGTAAATACATTTTTTAAATTAGTGTTGTTGTTTTTTTTCCGTAAGTCTGAAATTTTTCCTTAACTACCATTATTACTATGTAATGGCAGTCATGTTCTGTAGTTCCCCTATTAAAGAGGACACGAGAATGTGTCCCCAAAAGAGTGAGCTTAAAATTTAAGACTGCCATATAAAATTTTTGTTGACGTTAGTCCCAGTGAAGGCTATTAGAAAGCTGGTTATACGTCTTTGCCTGTTTGTCTAAACACGATTACTCAGGAAACTTGACTGTTCAAAACTCTTTTAAATTAGTTGAGCCAGCTTCTATTAAAAGCATGCCACATTTAAAAATTAAAGTTAGGGTATATTTTTCTATATTGTGATTTGTGCCTTCATAAGCCAGATACAAGGAAAGAAGATTAACTTTGCGTCTTAGCACCAGTTATCCAATTCACTTGGTATCTCTTTACAAACCCAGACTCATTCATTAGAGTCATTTTAATCTGCTTAGCAGTTTAGGGGACATTTGGCAATTTTTTGGGGTTTTTTTTTTTCTTTCTTTTTTTTTTTTTTAATTATTTTTAAGATTATCATCGTCTTAAAGTGCCATGTTTTAAAATAGTGTTCTTGTAGTTTCACATGTTTTTGTGATGAAGTGTTGTGTTATAATTTTGACTTAGGTTTTTTCTATTTATTTTGTTAATGTAATTTGAGGAAGAATACTGTACTTGTATCCTGAACAATACTAACAAACTAATAATCACAGAGGTTTAAAAAAAAAGTTTTGCAGGGCTAGAGAGGTGGCTCAGTGTTTAAGAGCACTAAGCCAGAGACTCTTCCAGAGGACCTGGGTTCAATTCCCAGCACACACATGGCAGCTCACAACTTTCTGTAACTCTAGTTCCAAGGGATCTGACACCCGCACATAAACATGCATGCTGTCAAAACACCAATGTTTTGTACAAAAAAATAAAATAAAAATAAATCACTTAAAAAATAAAAATAATAGGTGTTCACCACCAAGCCTGGCTAAAAATATCTTTAAAAAAAATTTTTTTTTTTTTTGCATCTATTGAAATGATCTTGTACTTTCTCTTCCTAAGCTGATAGAGGTGATGGCTTACATTAATTGACTTGTAAGGACTGAACCAGTCTCACATAACCAGGATAAGTCCCACTGGGCTACAGTGTACACTTCTTATACATTGTTGGATTCAGCTTGCAGATATCTTGTTGAAGGTTTTTGTATATGTACTCATGACAAACTCCTGGCTTGTAGCTTTCTTTTGTTCTGATGTCTTGTCCAGTCTGGCCTCCTAGAATCAGCTAGGGAGTGCTCCTTGGTTCTGTCCTCTGAAAGAGATGGTGGAGAATTGGTACAGTTTCTGCATCAAGTGTTTGACAGAATTCACTCAGGCATCTATTAGGGCTCTGTATTTTCTGTCTTGGGATGTTATTAGTTATTAATGCAGTTATTATTTCTGAGATAGTGTCTTGTTATACAACCCCATCTTGCTTCAAACTCAAAGTGCGCCTGCTTCTGTGCTCCAAGTGCTGGGATGATAGGTGAACACGACCATGCCCTGCTTCTGGAGACCGAGCTTTTCGGATTGTTGATTGACATTTGTGTGAGTTTCCCAGTCTAAGTCTTCTAAAGAGTTTGTTCATTTCATTAAGCTTATCATGATTGTTGGCAAAGAATTCTCGTTGCTATTCCTTGATCATGCTTTTAATGTTCTTGCAATATGTAGGGCTTTTGGTTTCATTCTCTTTTTTTCTCTATTGATTTCCTGTTTTCTTTTTATTTTGAAGTGTGTGTGTGTGTGTGTGTGTGTGTGTGTGTGTGTGTGTGTTGTGTTTAAGAAGAAAGCATCATATTTGTTAGAACTGGAGTTTCAGGTACTTGTGAGCTGCCTGATGTGGGTGCTAGGAACCAAACTTAAGTCTTGGGTCATCTGCAAGAACAGTTTGTACTCTTAACTGCAATTTCTTGGTTTTGATTTTGGTTTTGGTTTTATGTATATAGTTTTAAATTTTATTTATTTGTTTGTTTACTTACTTACTTTACATCTCAATTGTAGCTTCCCCTCCCTCTGCTCCTCCCAGTCCCCCCTTCTCCCCTCCTCCCCTATTCTCTCCTCCTCCCTTTCACAAGGGGAGACCTCCCATGGATGTCCCCTGCCTTGGCATATCAAGTTGCAGTAGGACTAGGCCCATCTTCGCTTATTGTGACTAGATGAGGCAGCCCGGTTAGGGGAAAGGGATCCAAAGGCAGGCAACGGAGTGAGACACAGCTCCTGCTCCTGCTGTTAGGAGCCCCACGTGAGGACTAAGCTGCACAACTGTTATGTACTTGCAGAGGGCCTAGGTTCATCTCATGCATGCTCTGGTTTACAGTTCAGCCTCTCTGATCCCCTGTGGGCCCAGGTGAGTTGATTCTGTAGGTTTTCTTGTGATATCCTTGACCCCTCTGGCTCCTACAACCCTTCCTCTCCCTCCTCCTATTGTTTGCCTGTGAGTCTCTGCACCAGTTTCCATCAGTTCCTGGGAGAAGCCTCTCAGAGGACAGTTGTGCTAGGCTCCTGTCTGCAAGTGTAGCAGAATATCATGAATAGTGTTAGGGGAGGGCTGCCTCTCATGGCCTGGGTCTCAAGCTTGGCCAGCCTTTGGTTGGCCACTCCCTCAATTTCTGCTCCATCTTTACCCCCTGCACATCTTACAGGCAGGACAAATTGTGGGTCAAAGGTTTTGTGGCTGGGTTGGTATCCCAAGCCCTCCATTGGACGTCCATTGGACAGGAGATGGCCATTCAGGTTCCATCACCCCCACTGCCAGGAATCGTAGCTTGGGGTTACCCTCACAGATTCCCAGGAGCTTCTGCAATTTCTTGTTTTTTGGTTATATTGATATTTTTGCTTTAATTATTATTTCTTTTCTTCATTTTACAGTGAGTTTAAGTTGATTTTTGACTTTCTAGTTTCCCAGAGTTGAAATTCAATTGACTGATTTTAATTCTTTTTTGTAAAGGTATGCACTCTGTGCTATTAATTTTGCGGTGAGCATGATTTGTGTTGCAATCCAGTTGCTGTGTTTATGTTCAGTTCAAAACGTGTCTTAATTTCCCTGAAATTTTATTCTTTGACATATGTGCCGTGTAATCTTTACATTTAAAAAGAATTCCAGTTATCCTCTTGTCAATGGCTTCTAGTTCAGTTTTATTAGGAATCCTAAGATTCCTAATCTTCTTGTCTCCGCTGTGAGAGCGGAGCCATCTCCTCCTCCATGCTGGCTCACCAGCATAAGCTCTGCTGTTGGGTGTGGGCAAATTAAGCATCCTTCTATCATTTTAGAGACGTGACTTCTTGGCTAGTACATAATACGCCCTTAATCTCTCGTGACCTTTGTCTGCCTGAAATTAATGTTATTCCCACGTTCCTTCGAGTCACATTAGTGTGGTATCTCTGTCGCAATTCATTTTCATTAGACTCTAAAGTAGGGGCTGGAGAGGGGGCTCAGCAGTTAGGTAACTATGACATTTATTAGCATTTTCTGTTTCTTGTCCTTTTGGTCTCTGTTACCAGCTGCCTGTTTAAACCAGGCACTGTGCTGCATTATGTTGTCCTCGCCCCTTTCTTAGCCTATCATTATACTTTTGTTTTATAGTGATTAGATTATATTAGAGTGGACAGTACATATTCGCAGAAAATCCCAGCCTACTTTCAAGTAATACTGTACCCCGTGGTGGGTGACATAACTTCTTGGTAATAATAAAGTAATTTTAATTTAGCCTCCATCCCTTGTAAGATTGTTGTATCTCATTTCACTTACACATGAGTGCACACGCAAGTGCTCAGGCACACACACACACACACACACACACACACACACACACACACAGTCAAATACTCTGCTGTGGTGAAATACTGCTATATGTTATGTCAATTATGAATAAGAAAAAGAAGTGAATTTTTGTATTCATTTGTTCATTCTCTGGTTTCTTTATTTATATAAGTCCAATTTCTGATGTTTTGAATTTCCTTTTCTGAAACATTCCCTTAATCTTTCTTGCATGTTAAGTCTGCTGCAACACCTTCCCTCAAGTTTTGTTTGTCTTAAAAAAGAAAAATTACTTTTACATTCATTCAGTCTCTTGGTGGGAGGCCCAGATTAGCTCTTTCCCACTGACAGGCTCAGCCTTTCCTTCTAGCCTTTGTGTCAGCCACCAATCGGCACAAACACTTTCTACCGAGGACCCCCAGTGGCCACCTTGGGCTGGGTGACAGGAAGGCTGTCTTCACTAACCTTCCTGTCTTCCGTTCTGATTTCTCCAGACCTACTGTTCTTAGTTCTGCACCAACTGCCAGCAGCAGCCTCTCCTCCGCCATACCTATTCTCTCTGAGGACTGCAGTCTCCAGACTTTTTCCTGATGCCCCTCTCTGCCTTTCTGCTAGCCCATCTTCATTCCTTTGTGTCACCCACTGACCCTCAGAAGGACTTTCTACCGAGGACCCTGCAGCTCCCACACGTGCGTAGGACCTGAGTGGACAACAGCAGCAAAGAACAGAACACCTTCTCACAAAGACAAGATCAGGCATCTGCATCAAGAAACAGCCCCACAGCGTAACTCCAGATGCCTAGATCTAGTTGTAAAAACACAAACATGAACAGCCAAGACTATGTGCCTCCTCCAGAAGCCAGTTAGCCTATTGCACTAGGTCCTGAGAAATGCAATTTAGCTGACGCACAAGACAAGGACTTCAAATAGCAATTAGGAATTTGTTCGAGGGCCTTTAAGAGGATATGAATAAATGCCTTAATGAAGTCCATGCAAGCACAAGCAGTTGGATGAAATGATGATAAATGAAAACAGTTCAAAGCATGAAAGGAGAATTTAACAAAGGATTAGATTTAGTAAAGGAAGTCAAATAAAATAAAACTAGAAATGAAAATTGTAGGATGGAAAAAACAAAAATAAACCCAAACATTGTCAGAGGTAAGGCTCAACAGCAGGTTATAAAACATGGAAGACAGGCAGAAGAAAAGGATGGCTCAGTCAAAGAAAATGACAAATCTAAAAAAATACACAACATCAATAATATATGAATAAAAGGAATAAAGAAAGGACAAGAAACCCAGGTCAAAGGCACAGAAAATATTTTTAACAAAATCACAGAAGAAAATTTCCCCAATCTAAAGGAGGAGATACCTATCAAGGTACAAGAAGCATACAGAACACGAAATAGACTGAACCAGAAAAGAAAGTTCCCACACCACATATAAATCAAAACACTAAATGTACAAAACAAAGAAAGAATATTAAAATAAAAGCTACAAGGGAAAAAGACCAAACCACACATAAGGCAGGCCCATTAGAATAACACATGATTTTCAGTGGAGACTCAGAAACTCAGAAGAGTTTAGCTGGATATTCTACAAACTCTGAGAGACCACAGAAGCCAGCTCAGACTGCTATGCCCAGAAAACCATCAGTCACAACTGGTGAAGAAAAAAAAATGATAAAACAAAATTAAAGCAATTTCTATCTACCAGTCCAGCACTACAGAAGGCACTGAAAAGAAAACTTCAATCTGAAGAGATTATCTAAACTAAAGAAGACACTAGGAATAAATAATCCCAGAATAGAAGCCTGGCAGTGGTGGTGCACACCCTTAATTCTAGCACTCCGAATTTCTGAGTTCAAGCCCAGCCTGGCCTACAGTGTGAATTCTGGAAACAGAGAAACCCTGTCTTGAAAAACAAAAACACAAATAACAATAAAATAATCCCGGAACAGAAAATCAGATGGGAGGGGGAGGAGACAAACACCGTAACAGTAGAAGAGCAGGTGTAGATACACACTTGCTGACTCTCAATACTGAGGGTCTCGATTTGCCAATAAGAAGACACATGGTCAGAGATAGCATCAGAAACCAAGATCCGTCTTTCTGCTGCATCCAAGAAATGCACTTTAACATTAAGGGCGGACATCCCCTCAGGGTCAAAGGATGAACAAAGATACTCCAAGTAAATGGACTCAAGAAGCAAGAAGCTGTTGCCATGTTAATATACGAAAAGGAGACTTCAAACTAGTCGGACGAGAGAGGGAAGAACAGTACACATTCATCAAAGGAAAAATCCACCAAGACGATATGGCATTTTAAACATTCACGCACCAAACACAAAGGCACCACGTGCATAAAAAGAAACACTACGACAGCTAAAACCACATATTGTCCCTCCCACACACAGTGGCAGTGGGAGACTTCACCAACAGACTGGTCATCCAGACAGAAACTGCACAGAGAAATGCTGGAGTTACGTAATGTCATAAATCCAATGGACCTAACACACCTACAGAACTTCTTACCCTAACATAGAGAACATACTTCCTTCTCAGCAGCTCATGGAAATTTCTCCAGAACTGACCACAGAGGCTGGGGCACAGAGCAAGCCTCAACCTACAGAAGAAAATTTAAATGATTCCCCGCATCCTATCTGACCACCATGGATTAAAGCTGGTGGTTTGTTTTGCTTTTTTCTATTAGCAAGTCTTGTGGTGTTTTCCTTTTTTAAACGTGTGTGTGTGTGTGTGTGTGTGTGTGTGTGTGTGTGTGTGTGTGTG